>NC_139171.1:55763021-55891827 GCF_965202585.1 Thalia democratica
ATAATTCTCGGAAACTAAGAAAATTTCAACACAGAAAAGTAGTAAAACGATAAAATATCTAAAAAGTCATATACGAAGCTTTTAAAGACATAACTTTGTAGACATATCATAGATTATTAGTTTGGGTTCTTAAGTAATTATCTCAAAAAAATTGCAACGATAGTTTCACGCTAATGTTTGATTAAGTAGCTCTAAATGTTTTAAATTTTAATTCAAAAGTTTGCAACAGTAACGCCCATTAACACCAGTCGTTATCACCTTCAAGAATTTTTAAACTAACGACTTAAGTAGCTTTGTTCTACCAAAATCGTAAAAAATTTATAGCTTTATTGACGGATTTAAAATTTCTCGATCATTCAGCTTCTGGGATATTAGCGTTCTTTTGTTTAATTTAGATTTAATTTTCTGTGTTATTAGAATAAACTTAAACATTTTAAATTTTTATAAAAGAAAATTTAAAACTTTAATTGTTTATAACAATAAATATAAAAACACTTTAAAAGTTAGTGCTGAATGTTAATCTTAACATTTTTATCAACATTTTACTTAAGTCTCAAACTAATAATAGAAGACATTACGTCATATATTCAATAGTAATACTAATATCTATTTACAAACGTTTAGTTAAGTAGAAAATTTATTTAATTAAAATGAACTTATGCAGTTAAAGTTTACTTATAAAAAGAATAGTATACTTAGATCACGATAAAGTTAAAAGTACACATAATTTAACACAAAGGTTTTTTTTTAATTATTTAGACATGCACATGAATTCGGTGTAAACATGGAGTGTCAATTAAATATTACTTTGGAATTTTTACAATGATACAAAGATACTATTTGTTTGTTTAATGTGACTAATTGCTACTATTTAGAGTTTCATATTTAATATGTATAAAGTAAGCTTTTAGCACTAATGTAAATAGAAAAATTAATAAATTAAGATGTTTTATTATCAGAAAGTCAGTAAATAAGTATATGTATTTGCTTAATTTAATCATTAACACCTAGTACTTAATCATTTTAAATTCGTACTGGCTAAATTTCTTTTAAACTTAGTTTGTATGTTGTAAAAGCTACAAAACTTTTTTTTAGCAAGTTTTAATACCTTAGATTAAAAAAACTCGATCAAATCACTCACCATATTTAATATTACTTCGTTTATTACCTAAAAAAGTAAAATAAATAATTTACTTATTTAAGTAAGCCACTTTAATATAAAAAACAAAGTTCCAGATTCACTCATAATCAGCTAATCTATTAAGCAACTTTGATGAATAGTCTCTTAATGTAGTAATTTTTAATTAATCTTAACGCCTGTAAACATATCAATATTGTTTTCTGAATTGAACAAAATAAAATACTACTGTTTAACTGCTACTTTGAAAAATCTAAAAGTTTGCATATTTGTTTTTTAGTTAAGGTTGCTCAAAATTATTGTGAACAAAATCAAAAGTTTTTAAGTGAGCTTAAAATAAATGTCACCCTTTACTTTTTAGTCTACAACACATCTTATTATATTATATTATATTTTAAAAATTGAATTTAAATTAAAAACAACTAAGCAGACAACATATAAATTTAAGTATTGTTTAGTTTGTATTGCTGTTTATACTGTATATTTTCATAGCTTAATTTTTTGACTCCTTTTTTTTTTATTCTCTTAAAAATTTGTATGCTAAAAAAAATAATTAAAAACATCAAAAAAAAAAACAGTTATATCAATTCTAAAATAAGGGTCTATCGAAACCTAAAGTTAACATTTTCCTGAAACTTAAAAATGTTTATGAATTTAGTTCAAGCACAGTTTTTCTTGAACAAAAGCAGAATACTCCGCTTATATTTATAATATTTGACTGGCTGACTAACAATAACCAGTTCAACTTCATAAAAGTTGAAATTGTACTAAGTTCAACGAAAGAAAAAGTTTTACTCTAGCTAACTTATATGGTGTTTTTGGAAACGTTAACTTGTTTGTTAGTTTAAACATGAGAAAAGTATTATTCCGTGACTTGCATATTTAATAACCACAAAATTTTGTTTGAATAAATTGTTTGGTTTGAATGGATTTAACCATTTAGGAGTTATCAAAGTGTAATTGGTAAAGTTAAACTCAATACTTTAAAACACATAAATGCTACCAAAATAAACTTAAGAAAATTATCTAAATAAGTCTCTGTAGCTGTACAAAAAACTAAATTTTACACACTAACTCACTAAAACCTTTTTTTTTTTTTGTTACAAATCAAAGTAATCCAAAATTGTTTATCTTGGACTAAAAACGAAAACGGAAGCAACTAAAAATACAGTAAAAAGTATAAAATTTATTAGATTTAAAAATAGTTTTTAAATATTTATAATAAGTTTTAAAGCCAACATCGTAGCAAACAAAAAAAACAAGCGGACACAAAAACAAACATTAGCTTTAGTACTTTAATTGTTGAAGCTGTATGAAAATAAGTTAAGTTCATGTCCTGGACAAGACTTAAAGTATCCGTGGTATCTAAGGTATGCTACTCGATAACCGAAATGTTCTTTCTGCACCAGTTCTAAACTTGAAAGAGTTTAAATTACTGTCAGGTAACTAAGGGAAAACTTAGCTTTTAAGAACCTTTAAGTGTTATGAAATGAAAACTATGTTGAAGTTATTTTTGCATTTAAACATCTTCAAATAAAACTGTACACATTTTTTTTTTCTAATATTTGTTTCACTAAAACTAAACTCCGGCCTCCTACAGGTTTCGAAGATCAATTTTAATTTTATAAACATATTAACAACATTATTTAAAAATATATTTATTATATTTATAATGTTGTTATATTTATAGTGTTATATTTTTTTAATATGAAACTGCTTTATCTGCTAGATTACAAAAAATAATAAATACAGTTTTTAAAATTTTAAACATATGTCTGCTAATTTTAATTTTTATACATAAAACAAGTCTTTTTCAACAACACAAATATATTTCAACAATTTTCTTCAGTGTGATTACAATTGTAACAAGGTAAAACAAATTTTAAACTTATATAGCCTTTTTAATTATATGAGAAATTATCAATCAATTAGTAAAAAAACCCTAAACTATAACAAAAAATTAAAAACAACAAGGAAAACATAATTAACTGTAACATTTAAAACAAAACAAAATTAGTCTAATTTAAACAAAGATAATGAGTAATCAAACTCTCTTTGTTTGCATAATTCTGGCTTGTCTAAGTGAATATAAATAGCTTCTATTTTAATTAAATCAAAAATGTTCGTGCAACTTCTTAAAACTTTGAACTTTGTCTCACTGTAATTATTACCACATTTAGGATTTTTTACTAAGTGCTCTGAAATTGATGATCTTTTTGTTGCGTTTAAGGTTGCAATACTCATTTTCTTCGGTTGATTTTTGATATGGTCCTTCACGCACTTAGGTACGTGCTCTTTTATTCTTGTTTCTAAATGCCTAGATGTTTGTCCTATATAGCTGTTTGCGCAACAGCATTTATACGTGTATACCACGCAACTTTTGTGTTTGTAGGATATTAGATCTTTACCTCTAGGATTTAGGATAGCAGCAGATGTAAAAATTACTCTTGGTTTAGAAGCATGGTAAACTTTTTCTGTCATATTCTTGATATCTCTTTCAACTTGTTTTGATTTTTCACCCACATAGGGCAAAATTAATAGAACAGGACATTTCTCTGGTCCATAAGGTTTTGTGTACTTTAGTCTTTTCAATTCAGTTTTGAATACCTTATCAATCAACGGATTAGGATATCCGTTCTTTATTAGTAATTCTTTTATAACCTTAAGTTCATTCTGAAATACTTCTGGCGAACATATTTTATTTGCTCTATGAAATAGGGTTTTAATCAAACCAATTTTTCTTCTTTTACTGCAATATGATTGAAAATTAAGGTATTGACCAGTAAATGGTTTTCTGAAAATAGAAGTTATGAAATTATTATCCTTTCTTTTGATTAAAACATCTAAAAATGATATTTGATCATTTTCTTCATTTTCTTTTGTAAATTTAATAGCACTATGCAAAGAGTTCAACCTCTCAAACAATAAATTACTAACTTTTACACTATCACTGATAACAAAACAATCATCCACGTATCTCATGTACTTACAATTTGAATCGAATTCTGGTAGAACTTTGTATTCAAGATAGCCCATAAATATGTTTGCCAATGTAGGTCCTAATGGGGAACCCATGGCAATACCATCAATTTGTCGGTATAATATATTGTTAAAACTGAATTCAACTTCTTCTGTTGCGAGTCTCATTAGTCGAACAAAATTACTTCTTTTCAGAGTCGGATTTTCAAGGTTATATAACATTTCTGCACAAATATCTATCACTTCATTTAAAGGTACACTTGTAAAAAGACTTTTTACATCAAAAGAACAAAGAAACGTGTCTTTAGCTTCCTGGAGTTTTAAGTCATCTACAAACTTGAAAGAGTCTTTTACAATATATCTAGAAAAATACTTCAACACAGGATCCAAAAGACTATTTAAGTATCTTGCCAATTCATGTTGTGGAGATCTTATCATAGAAAGTATAGGCCTCAGAGGTATATCCACTTTGTGTAGTTTTGGTAAACCATATAAACGAGGTCTTATGGAACCTACCGGTCTAATTAAATTATAATGTTCTTGAGAAAGTTCATTTTTATCCACTAAATCTTTTAATATTTGAATAATTTTCTTTTCCAACTTAACTATAGTTAGCTTATCTCCTACAGGACCTATTTTCAAAAACTTCTTCTCATCATTAATTATGTTCAACATTTTAGAATTATAGTCCTCTTTATTGAGAATTACGATTCCTGAACCTTTGTCAGGTTTGGTAATGACAATATGTTCATTACTTTTAATCTCAGTCAGGCTACTTATGATTTCTTTTGTATTAATTACAGAACTATGTTCTGGCTTAAGTTTGCAAAAGTTGTGTGCAACTGAGACTAAGTTTGCTTTCAAAGCAACTTCATCCTGTCAATCCTGTCATCCTATCAATTTCAGAGCACTTAGTAAAAAATCCTAAAAGTGGTAATAATTACAGTGAGACAAAGTTCAAAGTTTTAAGAAGTTGCACGAACATTTTTGATTTAATTAAAATAGAAGCTATTTATATTCACTTAGACAAGCCAGAATTATGCAAACAAAGAGAGTTTGATTACTCATTATCCTTGTTTAAATTAGACTAATTTTGTTTTGTTTTAAATGTTACAGTTAATTATGTTTTCCTTGTTGTTTTTAATTTTTTGTTATAGTTTAGGGTTTTTTTTTTACTAATTGATTGATAATTTCTCATATAATTAAAAAGGCTATATAAGTTTAAAATTTGTTTTACCTTGTTACAATTGTAATCACACTGAAGAAAATTGTTGAAATATATTTGTGTTGTTGAAAAAGACTTGTTTTATGTATAAAAATACAGTTTTGTTTTATTTGTTTTATTGTTTAAAGCAATTCAATTTATTTTAGGAGCAACCAAACTTAAAAAATAATTTCAATTTTATCTGTCAATTGACTTGACGCGACAATTCTATGTTTATTTTTTGTTAGTTAATGACAAAATTTTGATAATTAAACTTTTTTTTCTATCAATGCGCCATAGTGTTTACTATAGTATTTTGATGAAAACAAGCAAATATGTTAATGTAACGAATTTGCTATCATCTCAGTTAGTTAAATTATTTATATAAGTTTTACAACTTGTTGACCAATTTTAATTAGTAGATATTTTAAAACAATTTTTTTTTGAAATTTCTTTTAGAACTTAATTTTTTTACCGAGCTATTCTTTTTTTTGTCGAAATATAGGTATATAATTATTTTTTTTTACAAAAAACATAGATAAAAAATATGAATCAACCTAAGATAAAAGATTGCTAACAGTTAACTTTGAAATACTCTTTATTAAATATGCAAATTATTTAATTAATTACTTAAGTTAGAAATGTATTGTTTGTTTATGCACGCTACTTTTAAAGTGAACACTTTTGAATAAATTATTCTTAACTACTAAAACCATAGTGTTTACAAATGGTTTAACTATTATAAATGTATAACTTTTTAGTAAAGTTAAGCCATGCTACCATAATGTTTAAAATAATTTATTACAATATTCAAGCTATCATGATATGCCCCGCTTAAAAATGTTAACTTTATAAATTTAGCACTGTAACAGTTTTGTTGTTCAAAAGAAAACTTGTGACTAAAATTTAAACTAAATATTGATTAAGGTTACACAGAAATGTTTACCTAGTTATGGAGACAATTGGTTCAAATAAGGTCTTAAGTATTTTTTTTCATGTAAAAATTTTAGAATCAGAAAGAAATTTTTGGCGGTTACAAAAAAATTGTTAGTTTAGTGCAATATTACAATTAATTATTTTGGAGTTTAAGTGTTTATTATCAAACACCCATTAAAATTTTTATATTATTATAACACTTTTATTTTAATTATAACCCGTATGTAAATTTAAAAAAGCTTCTACAAAGAGTTTCTGTCTCGTAGTAAGTTTTGCAACATTTGTGTTATAAATTGTTTTAAGTAGTTTTAAAGTAATATATATAAAATTAAGAGTAAAATTTTGGAAAAATAATATTCTAAATAAACATAATTATTTCTACTAGATTTCTGATTTTTAAATATTTATAACTAATAATTTAGATATAAAAAAATTGTAATATTTATAGTAAATAATATTTTCATAAAAAACCTTATTTGTAATTAAAATGCAGTTTATTCTACTGAGCTATGATAACACCAATATCTTATTTTGATTGAAACATTTAAACGGATACGACTAATATAAGTTTTACTATTGTTCTACATTCTGTTTATTTAAACCTTAAAATAAGACAAATGTGTCAATGTCGACTTATTCGATTTAAATAACTTTAATTTCAATCTAACTTAACTTACTGGATATCTTCTTAAGTGGTACAAAATTGTTAATGAAAGTTTTCCTCGAAAAATTTTACATTTATTTTAAACCTATTGAAATTTTCTTCAATGAATTTTCATTTTGTCATTCAAAAGTTTTACATCAAATAAAGCGATTACTGAAAGTTTTATTATTTGTTTATTTATCTTATTATTTGTTTATTTAGTTATAAACATCTTTTTATAAATATCTTTCAACAAGTTTATATTTTGTCATTTATTAAATAACTGTCACTCTATAAAGTTATTGTTACTACGATTTGACCAATACAATAACAAGTTGTTTATATTTATACAATCCTGTTTATGTTCTGCATTTAACTTAAATGAAACTTTAATACTATGATAACTTTACAAAACGAGGAGTTTTTTTTTTTTGCTATAGTGATAGAATAATTCAAAATTTGTTTGTAATAACAAAATTTCAATCATAATTAAAAATTTATTACCATAGCAACTAAAGTTGAATTCATTGTTCTGTAAACTTATCATTGTTATGAAGTTTCTTTTAAATTATTAGCAAAACATAAACACGATTGTCCCAGTAATTATATCTTGAATATTTCTTTATAAAAACAAGTTTGTTATAAAGAAAATCGAATATAACAACACATACATTCACCGTACTTTTATCTGTAAAATAGTAAAAGAAATTACTATTTACAAAAGTTTTCATCGTATATATCAATTATTATTTTGCATTTTAAACAACACAAAAAATTTTAAATCAAACATTCATATTTGCAAAAAAAAGTGTTTATATTTCTTTACGAACACTTTGTACTGGTTATTTAATATTAAAAGGACTAATCTCTATCTTATCTGTTTTTTTTTTAATTGTCAGAGTTTATTTTTAAAGTTCATAACTAGAATGATACAATTGTTTACTATTGTGTTTTAATGTTTACTATTTGAGTTTTTTCCTAATCTTAAAAAAAAACTTCGTCCGATATAATACCATAAATTAACATGAATAGAAATATAAGTTCTAAACTTACCCAAATAAATTACTTTGTCAAATAAACTTTTTATTAGACGCAACACAAATTATTTAATTTTTTAATTTTCATAAATATTAGTCTTATAAACGTTAGTGTCACAATTTAAAATAAATTAATAAAATATTGTTTGTCCTACTATTTCGCGTTTATTTTTTTTGAAATCTAACTAAATTCATATGAAGTGATAACAAAAAGCAAAAATAAAAAACTTTAGTTTTAGAAAGTATATACAATGTATACAAAAGTTTTGAAACATTAATAACCTTAATTTATAACTTTTTTTTTTGAAAATTAATCAAAATTTTATTTGTTTTTATCATTTTTTACTTATTAATTTAATCTTACTGTTTTATTTTCAATAGACAATACTTTTATTGAAATCCTATTTTAAAGATTAACTTTTCCACGTAAACAGTCTTGTTTTACGTATCAAAGGTATTTAGTAAGCTTTAAAGCTCAAAATAAGTTCATAGATAATAAAATGATTTTATATTTGTTTAAACTTTAAACACTATGAATATTGTTTAGAATTTTTGTTAAAAACTGTTGTTTTAGTTACTTAGATAGAATTAAAAAAGAAATAAAAATATTTTTTGTATACCATTTCTTTTTAAAATATTAAAAAATTATAAATAACTAAAAATTTTAAACAATTGGTCTAACTAAAAACTTTATTTTGATTTTTTAAATACTTGCTTAAGTTGATTTATAGTAAATTTTCAATTATCAATTATGATTATTGGTATAGAAGAAAAAATCCTTTTTTACATTTAGTAAGAATAACTAACCAATTTTATTACTTTTCTAATACTTTTAATGCAAAAAAGTAATAATAAATACTTACATAGGTCAACTCTTATCGTAAAACTCGTAAAACTTGTTTTGTTTCTAAATAATATTTTCTATAAATAAAGTAAACGGTATGAGTTTTCCCTGACATTTAAACACTAAAGCATAATTTACTATATATACTTTGGTAAGTGGCTATTGTTTAATTTGAACTCATCTTAAGACTTTAAATTTAAAGTTTTAAACATTTTTTAAAGACAGTTATATTTGTTACTATAATTTACATCTTTAATAATAATTTATTTCTAAATTTAAAACACGTAATGAAGTAATTTTATTTTTAAATCTATATGGAAGTAAGTGTGTAATCAATTTTAGTTATAGCATTTTTATTATATGAAATGCAAAGTGCTTAAAAGTATTATTTGTCTGCAAATATATATGGAATGTAGAGCTTTATTACTTCAATAAAAAGCTCTTGTTTTATAATTATATCAAAAACAAAAGCTTAACAGCATCTAAAATAAGAATCCTATCATACAGTAAAATAACTAAAATAAGACTACAGATATCATCTATCTGAAAAAAAGTATTATAAAATGTATTTATAAATTAATTATTGATTTCAAACTTTTTTTCATTAATGTCTGTTATCACATATGTGTAGTTGCCTATTTTCCAATGATTGATTACTTTTTTTTTTGTAAAACTGGGTCATGCACATACAAATGTTTTTGTCATAATAATCTCCTTTGTACAAACACATAAATTATTTATAGTCATGTGAGATGCCGGTTTTTCACAAGTTTATATTATTCACATAATTATTCACAAACAAAAGTTTAAATAAATAAAACAAATATACTTTTCGACAACAAGTCCATTGACCATTTACGTATATTTGCTTTAATTTTTTTAAAGTTTGTTAATTTATATTTATACAAGCATCATTTTCATGAATTAAATACGCTTTTTGAAGTTTTTAAAGCTCAAACTGGTTAAAATGTCTTATAATTTAAAAAATAATAGTATACTATCTTCAAAATAATTGCTTATCAACTTTGAGGTATATTAAGTTTTTTATTTTTGTTTTTCATCTTAATGAATTTTTAGACAGAAACTAAGCCAGAATAATAACAGAAAATTATTATAAACCGTTTTTTTGATAACTTAATTAAGCAATATAACTTATTTATGTTAACCAGTTATACAATATTAACCCATTATGTAAAATAAAGTAGTTATATTTTTTACAAGAGAAATAGAGATCAAACTTGTGATTGCACATTTATTATCACCAAAACTTCTAACAATATTTAGGAGTAATGTTTAAAATCGCTTGCTGTCGTTATAAATTATTTTTATCTTTATTAGTTTGTTTATAAATCTACGTTTTTGTTACGTCTTTATAAATTTATCATTAGAAAAGTTAACAATTTTGTATGTACACATTTTATAGTATCAATGTTAAAAGCTAAGTAAAGCTAGCTCATTCAACCAACTAAAAGGGTCAAAAACCGATAAAACTTCTATCAACAAGGTTTTCTTGTGTTTTAATTTTCAATTTAAAGTATGTAAAAATAACTAAATTTCATATTTTTAACTTACTATTAAATTATTTTGAGAGTTAGATAACGTAGGAAACCTAATTAATATAAAAAGAATTCGGTATTTAAGTTTTTTGGTAATTTATAAATCATGAAAAGTTTTACAATATTGCTTTGTCGCTCAAAAATGCTGTTTTAGTATTTTAATTATATAAAACAATAAAATTGGTTTGTATATCACTTTAAACTTTTAAAAATAATTAAAAAGTTGAGGACCACCTAGAGTGTGAATCTTATCACAAAGTATGATAAATAAATTTCTAAAGGTCAAGATATAAGAATCAACTCAACTGTTTAAATAAAATGAGTCTTTTCAAGTACTATGTTGTTTTTGTAAGAGATGTTTTTCACATATGTTACCTTATAAAATTCTAAATGACTATTCCGGTATATTATGAAAAACAGAATTGTTGTCCGTTCAGTTATTTTTATAATAAAAACATTTAAATTGTAAAAAAATATAAAACATGTTGACCCTTTTATATGGTCTCTACTTAAACGATTTACTTAGAATTGGGTTTATAAAGATTTACTAACTTTATTATTTTTAACATTAACCATTATTTTCGCAGAACTTTTAAATAAAAATTTGTTTATCAAATTTGTAACCATGGTCTTTTAATATTTTTTTCACAAATTTTTAAAATAGTATTACAGTTATTTGTTTGGTATAAATGTTATAATTTATTTATTTAACATGAAGCTAAAACACTTGTTTTATGTAAGAATATGGAAATGAAGCAAACCGTTCTAGTATATATATTAAAAAAACTATTTTTGTAAAGTTATGAAAGTTTTTTTAAGGTAAGTTATTATTACCAACTTACAAAATGTAGGCTGATAATCGATAAGTTATATATCTAAAACTTTTATTCATGCTTATATACATATTTATATTTTAACAACTGAGATGTCAAGCAAGTGTGAAATAACGTAATAAAGTATTTTGCATATAATGATTGTGCTTTTAAGTAATTACCGACAGAAAGAATATCCATTAACACTCTGTGTATGCGTTATTGATGGCATATTTATAACCGAGTTATGAAATTTTGAGTGATGACTTTTATGTTGGTAAAAATATTAACCTAATAGCGTGATTGATTACTTTACAACTCTTAAGCTAAACATTTATAAAACTAGCAATACTTTTGTATATTAGTTTCATGTTTTATTTAACTGTAAGCAATGTAAATTATTTAAAATCAGTTTAGGTAAAACGGTTAAAGACTAAACTAAGTTGTAATGGACATCAGAAATAATTAACACGCTATCGTAACTCTTAGAAATTATGTTATAATACGTTTATATGCACAAAATCAAATATTTTAAACCATAAATTTAAAGAAAATTTTCTATAAACATCATCAAATGAATATTTTTAAGATGTATAATAACACAATTTTAGTTACAAAAGTAGAATTTACACGATTTTTTGAATGAACTTATTTTAACTTTGAAGTTAGTGTTTTGAATAATCTTCGAAAGTTGTTTGATTTTATTATCCATATTGAGTTAATAAAATACTTAGTAATCATCTTTGAAAGAAAGTTTATCAACTGAAAAATAAAAAGCAATTCAGTTATAAATTTTTTTGGACACTTTTGCTTAGAGTTTAATAAAAAAAATGCAATTTTTTAACTTATTTAAAGAAATAAGTGTAATTTATGTTAAATTAAAAATGAAACGAAAATAATACTAAACGTTTTTTTTGAATATACTGTATGTTTTAAATAAACTACAATAATTTTTAAAATGTATTTGCTTTGAAATACTTACTTAAAAGATTTTTAAAAGCATATAAAAATAACATATGTAAAATATGTAAAGCAAACTAAGATTTTAAGTATTTAGAAATATCTAGAGATAGTTGTAAAAGAGTCCAAGAAAAGTTTAGATGTTTTCATTAAATTAAACTAGTTTGGTTTACGTACTGATTTAAACTAAAAAGTTTAAACATATCTCACTCATTTCGAAAAAAGTTTATCAATTAATTTCGTTTAGCTCTCCAAAGAAAAATATTGCTAAAAACTATTAATATTATAGAGTAATTTTAGTTATATACAGTGAATTTGAAACATCTAGCTAAAAATAGTTACGTCATAGAGTATAAAAGTCTGTTGAAAAAAAATTTGAAAAATAGAATTGAGGTGTACTGAACTAATTTGAAGTAATTTATAAGACAAAATTGCGAAAACAAAAATATTTAAAGTAGTAGAAATGTTTACCTGAAACTAAATTAAATAAAAATCACATTAAAAAATACGACACAAACGACAACAATAATACTACTAAAGACGCTATTTATAAAGTTTTAAATTGTAAAAATCTTTTTGTTTGCAAATTTTGGGCTCGCGAGTTCTAATAAATAAAGATTCTAGAACTGAAAGATGGTAGGTGTTTCTAGCTCGGGATACGATTTCAAACTTGGATGATAGATTTTAAATCCTATCCCGAGCTAGAAACAAAGCAAATTTAATAACTAAAATTTATTTACGACAAACTACAAGTTTGTGATGTAAATAGCTCCTAAGTAGTTTTACTTAATATTTTGTCTTTAAACCTAAATGTAAAGCATTTAAAACGTTTTTATAATTTATACAATTTAAAAATTAACTCAAGTTCTGCCACGTAGAATACAATGTTTTAGTTGTTTAAATAAAATGGAATACTTTAAACCGCTTAATCCGAATATGAACAAATTAAAACTATCATTCTTTGTCTCTAAACTTTATATTTTTTTTCGAAATGAGGTTATATACTTAAATAGTAAACTAACAAATAATCGAGGATAAATCTACACAAATATTGACTTAAATATTGTCATAACTGGTTCAAGCATGGTCTATATTATAAACTTTTATTTAAATCTCAAGTATAATAAAATGTTTAAAACGATCATTATCAACTACTAGTTACTTTAACAAATTTGTTGTTGTAATGTAAAGTACAATTTATATTGTAAAGTTTAAATTTTTTATCATTAAGTACGGATTAATACTTTAATACTTTTTATGTACTTCATTTATCAAAAAAAAAATATTTCAGATAAAGGATGTTTAAATAAATATTCATGTTTTATTTAAATGTGCTCGTTGCACTTAAGACTGTATAAAAAAAATTTTGCTTTTATAGTTGAAATTGAAAAAAGTACATAAAAACAGCTGTCAATGAGATTTATTTTATCAAAATCAATGGTAACTTTTTAATACATAAATTAAAAAAGCAAAAGTCGTAGACCACCTAGAACAAGAACTTTATCACAAGTGTGATAAATAGTTATCGAAAGTAGTCACAAAATATGACAAATAATTATAAAATTATCACAAAGTATGAGAAACCATCATCATAAAAGTCATAAAGTTACAACGTTTCCTAGAATCAACATAGCTGATAAATAAAACGATTTACTTTTAATGTTGTTTTAGTTTAAAATCTGTTAACACATATGTTTAGCTGACTACATATTAATGATTAATTACTTTTTATATAAGAAATCGAATCATCTTACATAAGGTTTGTTATTACAATAATAGTCTGTTTAGCAAGTATTTTATCGAATATTTTACGCATAAGATAGTTTAAATTGTATTTAAGACACGATTAATATTGTAGTTATTTGAAAATAAACTTATTTAGTTATACTTTTAACGTAAGTACAAACCAATTAGATAATTATCATTTTTTAATTTAGTATTGACGTAGCTTAAAAATAAAATTAAATTTTTGCAATAAACTCTGTATAGTTAATTTTTATTGTGAGTAGTACTTATCTATATCTGATTTCCTTATAGATAAAACTATTACTGGTATCTGAACAGAAAATTTCTTAACATAAAATGATACATCAACCTAACTCTAATATTTATGTTCCAATAATTTAAAGAACTTATCATTTGACAAGTATATAGAAGTTTTAATATTATTTAAAAATAACAAATTTTAAAAGAAAATATTTTCTTACTGCCAAGTCAGTTTAATCATGACACATCAGCGCTTTTGAATATTATCATGAAAAACTAGTTTTTAAGCTTTTAACAAACTGTTTTTCAATGAAAAATTTTTAACTTAAGATAATTATTAAAATTTTAAAAATTACTCCAGCAATTTTTTTTTTCTGTCATAGATTGTACAGAATTATTGTGTTTAATTTTTACAGCTTGTAATACATAAAATCCATGTTTTTGGTTCAAGTTTAGTTTATTTTCTAAATAGTAATTGCTGATAATACTATACTAAATAATCTTTAAAAAATATAAGGAAAAATCGATATGTGTTGTTTTTACCTTAGTTTTTTTTTACTCTTGAGTTTTTCTTAGTATTTAGAAAACTTCTCACACTTAATGTAAATTATAGTTGCTGATATATTTACCTCTTTCATAGTTTACCTACCGAACGAATGATAGCCCTAGACTAAAATAAGTAATTGTTTTTACAACTGAAGAAAACATTATGATATATATGTAACAAATTATACAAAAAATTGAAAAAAAAAAAGTGTTTTTTATCGGCAATTACATTTTCATGTCATGCGATATCAAACGAGTGCAACAAACGTTCGTGAGCTTCTATTTCTCTAAACTAAGGCTTAGCTATAAAAAACGACAAAATATTACTTTCCAAAAAATTTCTCAGTTTACAACCATTATACTTAAGGTGTTCATCTGACTGTTAAAACTGTCAGTAACAATTTTTTTTTTTGCATTTTAAAGTTCAAGGTTTTATACATACCAAGAACTGTTTTTCAGTAGGCTGTTTATTTTAACAACCCGATAAAATAATATGTTGTCAAATAAAACAAACTCTGAAACTTAATAGCATTAGCATTTTTGTTATTTGGCATTAAAAAATATTATCATACGATATTGACGTTAAGCTTGTGCTTATGTTTCCTACTATGTCAAAGTTTATAAAAAGTACAATAGTTTCATTCTCGCATATAAAAGCTTGGTAAATAAATGGCTGGGCAATAATTTAGTAAACAGAACGTTGTAAATTTTAAATAGTCAGATTAAGGAAGTACCAACTACTATCAAAAATCAACAACCGATTGTTTTATTTCCATACTAAATTTCTTAGGAAAAAGTTCCTAAAATATTACCTTAACGATAAACTAAAACTGACAAGTAGAAATGTTTTTTAGTTGAAAAGTTATTTAATAGTTCTAGTTACAACAAAAGTTAATGATTTAAATTTTAATCATGTTTTAAACAGGCCGCTTCGAAACATGATATTTTAAATTAAAATGAACGTTTATGTTTAAATTGTAAAAAAAATCCTGCTTAAGTTTAGGTCATAAAAAGATAAAATTGAAATGTAAAATATTTTAATTAATCTGCTTACTAGAGGCAAAAAATCAGGTAAGAATTGTAGCTTTGTTTCTGTGGTTAAAAGCATAATCTCTCCAGAATAAGACCCATATTATGTCGTCATTGAAAGTTGGCAGTTAGTTGTAACTGACGAAAACTTTCATTAGCTATCGATGTTAAACTTCATTTTAAAAATATTTTCGTTTAGTAAAATATTTTTCATAGTTTATTTACCTTTTTTCAACCTATGAGATTTTTAACTAAATGATATTCGACTGGGAAAATTTTTTTTTTCTTCGAGAAAACGTTTCTTTCTTATTTACGCTTTTATTATTTCAAGCAAAAGTTTTCTTCTGAAACCAACTAAGATACTCATGATAAGGATTTAAGTTCAGATAAAAATGTACTAAACTTGTTTCGGTGTTCTAAAATAATCTTAAACCTACAAAAAATAAAGGTTGATATTTATATAACTCAAAAAAAAACAAATAAAAAATATTTAGCCTTCTAATAAACATATTCTAATACTGCAAAAAAGCATTATCTGACTTATATACTTTGTTATTTTAAAAATGGTCTTTGATTTTCAACTAGATAAAAAATTGCCAACAAAAATTAGCTTATGGTCTAAATTTTTGATTTGTTGGACATAGTTCTCGGTAGACTATGACTTAGATTTTGTTCTACTTACATTTTTTTTAGTTAACGGTAACCATAGAAAGCTTTACTAGCCAAAAGTATTCATAAAAATTTAAAAACAGTTTGTTGGTCTTATTTTATTTTAAATTGATAGTTATCGTTTTTTCACCTATTGATACTTTTAAATTGAACTATAACTTAACTGTAAAATTTATTTTGAGTTCTATAACTAATTAAATTCTTATCTAAACTTGTGATGCTTTGAGTAAACAAATTTGTACTGAATCTCTCACTGAGATACTGATATACTTCTATATATTTTATTTCTAACTCAATTTCTTTGAGTGAGAACTACAATTTTATTGAAAATGTTAGTAAAATCTTTAGATTAACTATAGTCAATAATTTTCTGCAGTGACCTTTTTTGATTTATTTTTAGCTAAAACTATTAGTTTGCCTTATTTGTATTTTTTAGGAATTTTTGTACTATTTCGTTGAAAACTTGATGTTTTTAAGCTTGTAATGAAAAAAAAAATATTATCTGACTTGATTTTATCTAACTACTCCCATTTTTTAATTAATTGATACATAACAAAGATCGCTATATACAATACAATTTCCAGCAGTTATTAGATATCTTTTTTTTTTCAAAAAGGAATATTTTACACCTAATCTGCATTCAATCAATGTCCTAAAACATTTGAATTAACGTAGGACACGTTGTAAGATTTTTCTTTTTTATTTAGTAAAACTTTTAATTCTATTTTTATTTAAAAATTTTGTTGTATTACTTAGTTTATTAGTTTTCAGTTTTATTTTAGTTTTTAGTTTCCTTTCAAAAAAGCTTACGTTATAATAAGCTTTTTTGACAAGTCTATCTTTTGACCTATATTTTTAAAAAATATGAAACTTTCTTTGTAACCTATTTTCAAAACTAAAAATGTTATTATGTACAAAATTTTTTTTTTTTTTGGTTTATGTTGATAAAAATATTTTTCTAATTAATAAAGGGTTCATAGATAGATGCTTAAAGATAGGTTTTTACATAAAAAAAAGTAAACTGTTTTTCTTAACTAACCTAAAATTTATTATGACTTGCATTTAGTATAACAAACTTTTGATTTAAAATTTTTATTTTTTGTTAGTCAATTTGTTGCTAAAAATTTTTTAAACATAATCAAACTTCTTCGAAAAAAGGTTTTACTGTGTTAGTTGATTAAAGTTATGATGTAGTTGGTTAACTTTTTTTCTCTTTAAAACACCGATTTTCATATATACAGAATTTTTCTATAAATATTTAAGTTTTTAGTGTAAAGTTTGTTTTTTACAGTTATAAAAAGATTGTATTTTATTAATGTTTATTTATAAATACCACTTAATTTTCAAAAGTATGCTTTTTTAACCTGTAAAATTCAAAATCAAAATTTATTTTACAAAATTCTGTTTAAAATCTTGATATGTTTTAAATTAGTTAAGTTGCAGTCACGTCATCATACTACAAAGTGTTTTAGAAACAAATGTACACATTAAAATTTAAAATTATTTATTGGTTCATCAAAAAAAATAGATTAAAGTTTCATTACTTCACTGATATTTAATTTTGTTATTAATTAAAAAAAAACATTTATTAATTGGTTTAGGTAACAAATTAATTAGTTAGTGAGCGTTAAGCGAATTAAAAATAAATTACAAAACCAAAACTGTTTTGTTTTTGTTGTAAAAAAATGACATACTTTTGTAGACAAAATAAATAATAATTAGGTTCAAGTTTTTTTTTGAAGTAGCGTTATTTTCGAAGTAGTTTGAGTTTGTTTTTACATTTAATTTAAAATTTAATTTTCTTATTTTAAGCTTTATTTCAAAATTATTTTGAGCATTCAAGAAAATTGAAGTAAACGTACTTCTAAAGAAAACTACAAAATAAAAAAGTAGGTTTCAATGAATTTTTTTTGGTCATAATGTGTATTAAAGTACGTAAACAATACTTTTAAAAAATAGTCCTAATACCTTGTAAAAGGGGCGGCAGCATTTAAAAAGGTTAGCGTCCGTTTACCTAGAGAATATTACTCGTAGTAACCAACATAAAAAAACTATTTTAAACAAAAAATGTTATAAAATAAGCAATACTTTAGCACTATAAATTAACTTTTAGTAAACAAAGATATTAACTTCAAGCTTTCACCACAGATACTTTTCTTATTACATTTTTTAAAAAGTATCTTTTGATCTTAAAAGTACCTCGTTGGCCGCAGATTTTGTACAAAAAAGATTAGCAGGCAAAATAAACAACTTGGAATGCGTGATGTAGGTTTTGAGGTTTACAAGCAAATTTTAATACGACGTAACAAAATTCTTAGATATTTAGATTATCGACAATTAAATTTTAATTTTACAATTTGCAAGATCAGCATAATTATGACTAGATTTTTAAAGAAAAAGTTCCAGAAAAATGATTTTATCTTTTACCTTAACTCAAATTACATTAGCATCCGGCTTGAGATAAAATCAACAAATAGTAATTACTTTTCAACCTTGAAATACTGTACAGATTTTACAATAAGCTTTTCTAAGTTTTCTAAACATAGTTTAAATTAAGAAAGTTAAAAATAGTTCAAAAAAATCAACATTTTACTCAAATATTTACTTAGTATTAGCCTGAATAAAAATTTATGAATACTTAACTCACGCTTATTTACAGCTTCTGTATATAACGCTACTAAAAAAAATATTCAAATGATACCAGGCAAGTAAACATTTGTTTTTTGAGATTGGATAAAGCAAGTATAAATTGATTAAAGTGGTTAATTTTGAAAGAGCTGTGTTTGCGCCATGCATAATTATAAATGAACTTAATGTAACTAATATTTCTTCTCTATCTTGTAAGTAGATTTTTAAACCTAAAATCACCCTTTAAGTTCTACAAAGCGCAAAAATTTTTATATTTACTTCCTTTTTTTAGTGTAGTGAAAAGAGTAATTTTACCTTTTTACGAAAGATTTTCGAAAAACTAAATAATCTATGTTAATTAAAACTTAATCAAATATTAAGGTCGAATGACAGCTACTCTATAATCAAGTTTAAAACTCATTCAGTCGTGTTTCTTTCAATATCTAAAAATTTAAATCGAGAAAGATAAGCTCAGTCATTTAAATTAAGAATAGTTTAAATATTTTCCTAGTATCACTTTGAACTAAGGGTGGCAAGTGGTTAACAAGAGTACGACTCGTGTTTATCAATTTTTTTTCTATACTTTTTTAGTATGATTAGAATTTTTAACAGGAAAGCAAAATTGTTTTCTGTGTTTTTAGATTATGAAGATAATTTATAAAAATAAAATAAAAATGACAAAGGTTTCAAAAAAGAACCTGATTACAAACGCAAACTATTTTATAAAAAATTTCTTCTGTATCGTTTTATTTTAACTATTTTTTTCTTAATACGTTGATATTTTGTAGTAACATGCTAACAAAAGTATGAACTTACTTTAAATTTTATGGCACACACTGAGTAAATTGTAACCAGCTAAAAGAAGCGATTGAAAAAAGTTTTAACTCTAAACTACAAATGTTCTTACAAATAAAATACTGCATCGTCGCACTATTACTAAGTTTAAAAAAGTCAAACAAATATAGAGTTAATACAGCCTACGTTTGATTTTAGTTATTACGTCTCGTATGTGTTTAAACAAAACAATATCAAGTTTTATACACTTTTATTTAGTGCTTAAATGACTTATTAACAATAGAATATTCAAAATACTAAGTATTGTAAATTATAAAGTTAAAGTAATCACATCTTTTTTAATTGTTTAAAATTATCCTTATGTGAACTTGCGCAGTTGACATATAGCTTTATATAGGAAATTTTTGATTTTACCTTACGAAAAGAATTTAATTTTATACAGAACTCTCGCGTTTCCGCTTTAACTTGGACCAATTACAAATTAGTTATCTTTCGAGTTGGCGGCAATTTTATCAGAAAATTGTTTCAGACTCGTTGATGGTAGCTGGTAGTTAATAAAAAAAATTGATTAAAGAAAACTCATTTATATCAAAATTGTAATGAAATAACACTTAAATAGTACTTCGTTTAGTTGAAGAGAAAAAATTTCGAATTATATTTTAAAAAGAAGCTTAATTTTTTCATTTGCAGAATACTTCTCTAAGTAAAAAAAATCAATGCAAAGATTCTGTTTGCTCTCCGTAAGTTGTTAACCCCTACTTTATTGTAAAACTATTAAAAAAACTTCATTAAAATAAATTTAACTTGTGTTGGTAAACTTTATAACTATTTAAATGTTATTGATAAATTTACCACAAAATGCACATATATTTAGTTACGGTTTATTAAAAATAAAAACAACACATGATATAACAACTAGTACTTCAATAGAAAATATAATAATAAATTGGCAAAGGTAAAAATTTTTAAAAAATTGCTATAAGGATTCTTTTGCTGAACCAACCTTATTCAGTAAAACACAATAAAGTACCATTTTATACTAATGAAAATCTCGTAAAAGAACAAACTCTATATGAAAACGTTTCACATTTTAGAGAATTGTAATTTTTTTTTATACAAGAATATAAAAATGAAAACATTTTCACGAAAAAGAGTTTATGAAAACAAATTGGGATCTCTTTTTTAAATATACCAAAACATGCTTTGCTGAGAATTCAAGTGTATAAAAATAGTATGACACTTTTTGAATCAAACTTTAAAATATTTGCATGTGAATTTCAAATAAAATGAAAGTTTTAAGTAAAACTATACTTAAGAACTAATAATTTACGCAAACTGTACATGTCGTAATGTTTGAAGTATTTTAAGTGAATTTAATGTACTAATAAATTATAACACTTTCGCCAATTTACTTAATTTTTTTAACTTGTTTCATTAAAACATTAGTGAAGGTAATTTCATGCAAGAAAAAAATGCTGCTTTTTTTGTAGCTTTACATACGTTTTCCGACCATTCATCGTTATCAATGTCATAAATCACTACTTTACCTTTGTTTAGAAACACAAACAGCTTGCTACCAACTGTTATTACTTCGCTAGAAACGTAATGATAGCCTTTTGAATTTATATTAACTTTTTTTTAATAAAGTATACTTTTTACATCTTGAATTTTTACATCACAATTTTCATTATTAGTAGCACTAAAAGTAACTAAAAACAATTTGTTTTTTACTGCAACTGATTGGTGACAACTTCTGCTTTCATTCATATTGGACATGTTTGTCCATTTCTTAGCTACATGGTCATATGCTTCAACTGTGCTTAATTCATGACTGGTACTTATTCCACCAGATACGACAATTCTTCCTTCAAATACCGTGCAAGCTGCATATTCTCTTACTTCTCTCATATTTGAAACTTCTTTCCACTCTGCTCTCTTTGTACTAAATTTGAGACAAAATGCTTTGTGATAACCACCTACTATATAAACATTACCCATAAAAGAACAGGCGACATAATTTTTGCGATTATCATACATATCTGATGGGAACGGGTCACTTTTGCACGAGCGTCACTTTTGCACGAGCGTCACTTTTGCACGAAGGGACACTTTTGCACGAGCGTCACTTTTGCACGAGGGGTCACTTTTGCACGAGGGGACACTTTTGCACGGAGACACCTTTGCACGAGCGTCACTTTTGCACGATGGGACACTTTTGCACGGCGTCACTTTTGCACGCAGGGTCACTTTTGCACGAGGGGACACTTTTGCACGGCGTCACTTTTGCACGGTCGTCACTTTTGCACGAGGGGACACTTTTGCACGGCGACTCTTTTGCACGGAGGGTCACTTTTGCACAAGGGGACACTTTTGCACGGCGACACTTTTGCACGGAGGGTCAGTTTTGCACGAGGGGACACTTTTGCACGGCGACTCTTTTGCACGAGGAGACATATTTTCACGGCGACATTTTTACACGATGACAATTTTTTTGGCAGATTTCTTGCACAACGACACTTTTACACGGAGAGTCACATTTGCACGAGGTGACACTACTGCACTTTCGTCATTTTTGCACGGCGTCATTTTTGCACGATGGGACATTTTAATAGTTAGTATCAGATTTTTTTTTATTTTTATTCTTTTTTTCAAAGCTCTGTAATTGATTTATTAATATAAGTTTAAGTGAAAGTTAGTTTTATATTATTAAAAGCTTTTGTTTTTAAATTTGTTCATTACAAAGAAATTTTTTGTTATGTAAAATTAATTGTTGACAGATTTAAGTTATCTAATCAAGTTATTTATATGTTTGTAGGTACTTTTTATTTAGTTTATTTTAAAAAATATTAGTGCTAGTGCCAAGTGCAAGCCCAAAAGGTCTTGTTAGTACAGTCATAAATGGAGTACCACTTAGTGTAAAAGGATCTCTTCCAAAAAAGAAATCTTTAAAGAGAACAGCTAAGTAAGTTAAGTTTAGGTCAATATTAAAATGCAGTTTTTTTTTTTATTAAATGTTTTTAAATAAATAAATTGCTTCAGTTTTTGTATATAGAATTTGAAATGTTAAATAAATAAAATTTTATTATAGTTTTAAGTTTTTTATTTTAAAACTTAACTAAAATTTATACTTTACCATCAATTAAATCTTGATATTAAAATTTGTTTTGTTTTTGAGTAAAAAAATTTAATAAAAATTAGTTTTTTTTAATTGTTTAAATGCTATTTACCATGTCTGTCACATATCTTTTTAGATTTATTTAAGCACTGACGAGGTCTTTGACTGAAACTTAGTTTGTTAAATAAAGTTTTTTGAAAACAAATTATTATCTTAGTCGAGTGAGAAAAGCAAATCAGCTTCACTGGCCGATCGCTGACAATGTCGAAGACATTGTCATCCCATATTATTTGACAAGATATAGTGGCAATGATGTTGACGAAAAGTTTTTGCTCGCTGATAGTGGAAACGTACCAAATCGAATCTTAATATTTGGAAGGTTTATGTTTTATTTGAATACTTTTTACTTTAGAAACTAAAATGTATCAAACTTTAAAAAGTTTCTCAAACATTTTTTTCTTTTAGAGAAGCCCTCTTAAATATTCTACAAGAAACTAGCTGCGTTTTTCTTGATGGCACATTCAAGCTCGCACCACCAATGTTTTCTCAAGTTTTTGTTCTAATTGGAAAGAAAAACGAACTTGCAGTGCCTGTATTATACTGTTTATTGCAAGTTCGTTAGAATTTATAAGTTTTAAATTATTATAAATATTTTATAAAAATATGTTAATGTTTACATATATACATTACTTAGTTTTATTCATATTATAATTTTTTTTTGTTTTAAAGTTGTGTTTTTGAACTAATCTTTTTCATCTTAGAACAAAGCCCAACAAACATATTCACAAATGTTTCAACTAATCAAAGGGATAATACCAAATTTTCAACCGCCAGCTATATCAAGCGACTTTGAGTTAGCATTGATCAACGCTGTAAACGTTAGTTTTTATACACTTGATAATATGTGAGATAATGTGAAGTTTTTCCTTTTGTAACATTAATTTCAATACGCCTGCCCGTGACAGACTATTAATATAATAACTTTTTTTTATTAATTTTGTACAAAAGTGTTCGTATGTAATAAGTTGTCGCGTTCTATATAAAGCAAATAAGTTTAAACATAATAATGATTTTTTTATAATTTTAGTTTTGTTAATGTTTTGTCTATGTAAACTTTTTGTTGAATATAAATGTTTTTTGATTTTATTTTTCTCATTATATGTCCTGTTTTAGTGACACAGGTTTTGGTGCCTGAGTCAAACATTGCACAATAAACAAAATAATAACAAATAGTAATAATAAATTATATAAGACCTTATTTACTTTAGAATGAATTTACGAGTTGCACTATAAGAGGTTGTCTCTTTCATTTGGGACAGAACATTCTTAGAAAAATACAAAGATGTGGACTGCAGACTAGGTTAATTTTTACTTTCTTTTTTAATATAGAAGGCTATTATCAAAAAGTCTTAAATTGCTTCGTTTTAGGTTTCGGTCAGATATTAATTTTAATAAAGATGCAAAGATGATAATTTCTCTGGCTTTCCTACCCCTTCAAAAGGTTGCAGATGGTCTTCAAGCCTTACTTGCTGTTGTTTGCGATGAACTGGTGCCCATTGTTACCTGGTTCAGAGACACCTACATTTTCAGCCAAGCAGGAGGTTTGAAGCCTTTAAATAATTTCAAAAAAATATAGCTATACTTTTTTCAATAAATAATGTTTATAATACTTAAGTATTTTTCACTTGTGGTACATATTTTTGAAAAATATTACGATTGCATGAAGTGTATGTAACGTTCTAAAGCAAATTTAAAAACATGTTTTCCAGTTTTTTTAATAATTATTTGATTAAATTATCTTCAATTTTTAGCAATATACACTTTTATTAAAAATCATCATAAAAAAAACATTAGGTGCAAGAAATCAGCCTAACTTCCCTCCTCATCTTTGGAGTCAACACGAAAGGATTTTGACTGGTGGAGACAGAACAAATAATTATGCCGAGGCTGCACATCGGGCTCTGTATAGTGTTCTGTCAGGCAACCACCCTCATCTGTGGAGCTTCATTGAGTTGCTTAAATCAACCCAAAACTCTCGCGACCTGAATATTGAACACATTGTCTCGGGAATAAAGCCTGCTGGTAAACAGTTAAAGTATAAACAGGCAGATGAGAGAATTCATCGGCTTGTTTCTAACTTTAATGATAATAGCAACATAGTCGAATTTTTGAGAGGGATCTCTCATAACTTTACCTTAGAATAATTCTTAATATTTTTTTTTTCGTTAATTTTCTTTTTGTTCGTTTATTGTGGATCTTTTAAATTGTAAACAATAAATAAATGATGACTGGGTATAAAATAAATTGCTTAGTTGTTTTTTTCTATAATTAAAAAATTATTCTATATTAAAATATAACGTAGTCTTGAAATTTATAAACTGATTTATTATTAATAGTTTTGATAGTTAATAGTTAACTGTAACAAAAATGTAGTAGTTTGCACATGATTATAACTAACAATTAGAATTTAAAAACTACTAAAAAAACAATTTTTTTGATTTTTATATTGTACACTGTTATTAAATTGAGATTTTTAGAAAAAAAATTAATACAAAAGTTTTTATTTCAAAGTTAGAAATAGGTTTCAATTTATATTATCAATCCATTAAACTATAAAATTTTATCTGAGTACATTTTTTAAATATAATAAAAAAACGCACGCAATAGATTTATGTTTTTCTATATGTTATAAATCTAAAAAAGGCGTTTAATCGGTCTTCTTGCAAAATTGATGTTCCATGCGAAAAAGTCATAGTGCCAAAATGTCGCTGTGTAAAAATTCTTCTTAAAAAAGTGACGTTGTGCAAAAGTGTCGTTGTGCAACAAAGCTGCCGTAAAAAGTTGTCATCATGAAAAAATGTCGCCTAGAGAAAGTGTCTCCTCTAAGAAAAATGAATGCGTGCATAAGTGTCTCCTCGTGCAAAAAAGACGCCGTACAAAAGAGTCCCCTCGTGCAAAAATGTACCTCCGTGCAAAACGTCCCCTCGTGCAAAAGTGACTTTCCGTGCATAAGTGTCGTTGTGCAACAAAGCTGCCATAAAAATTTGTCATCGTGAAAAAATGTCGCCGTGTAAGAGTGTCTCTTCGTGCAAAAATGACCCTGCATGCAGAAAAGTCTCCTAGTGCAGAATTACGCCGTGCAAAAGTGTCGTTGTGCAACAAAACTGCCGTAAAAAAGTTGTCATCGTGAAAAAATGTCGCCGTGCAAAAATGTCTCCTCGTGCAAAAGTGGCGCCGTGCGAAACTGTCCCCTCGTGCAAAAGTGACCCTCCGTGCAAAAGAGTCGCCGTGCAAAAGTGTCCCCTCGTGCAAAAGTGACCCTCCGTGCAAAAGAGTCGCCGTGCAAAAGTGTCCCCTCGTGCAAAAGTGACCCTCCGTGCATAAGAGTCGCCGTGCAAAAGTGTCCCCTCGTGCAAAAGTGACGACCGTGCAAAAGTGACGCTGTGCAAAAGTGTCCCCTCGTGCAAAAGTGACCCTGCGTGCAAAAGTGACGCCGTGCAAAAGTGTCCCCTCGTGCAAAAGTGACGCTCGTGCAAAGGTGTCGCCGTGCAAAAGTGTCCCTTCGTGCAAAAGTGACCCCTCGTGCAAAAGTGAAGCTCGTGCAAAAGTGTCCCTTCGTGCAAAAGTGACGCTCGTGCAAAAGTGACGGTCGTGCAAAAGTGACACCCACCCATATCTGATATATGTTTCCAAACTTTAGTAACAGGAGAGTACTTTTCAACTGACATTACTGCTTTGTTATTAGCATAGCCACCAAACACATAAAATTCACCTTTAGCACAAACTGCTTTGAAACAATGGTTTTTATTATTCATCTGAGGCAAGTTATTCACTTTACGAAGATCTTGTGCACTAAAAGATTTAACATCATTAATATATTTTAAACTGCTTCCCAAATTAACTCTGCTGTATAGATCTACTCCTCAACAAACAACTATGTCAAAGCTAGATTGGTTACAATATCTGCTTGTTTGATGGTAGTTGGTAAACTTTAAGTTTTCTTTTTGTAATATAACTGATTCAATAATTCTTATACATTCACTATTCATCCTAAAAGCTGATATTTTGTGTAGAATTTTGTTTAAAGCTGGAACTGATAGAAGCTGCAAACGAACTTTAGACAAAAAAAAGGTTGCATATTTTCTACGTTCATTTAAGTTATAACACATCCAGTTATCAGCTGCGTTTAATACTTGCAATTCAGAATCAATATTTAATTTATTGCTTGAAATTATTTTACTCAATAACTTATAGTTCAGCTCTAAATAATTATTTGAATCAGTTAGTATAGGAAAACATCGCTCAATAAAGCACAACAAGTGTTCAGACAAACTTGATAGGTTAAAAATATTTGATGAATAATAATAAGCTAAGCAATTATTCACTTTAGTTTTATATCTCAATAGCTTAGATATTTTATTTTCTTTGATTTCATCTAACAAAACGTTGGATTTTTTTATACATCGTATAAGTTTATCATTGTCTATAGCAAGGTTTTCTGTAAAATTTACAAATTTTTTACCTAATTGAACTTTCTATCCTATTTTAGGTTTATATTAAAACATATTTGAAACTGATCATATTGTTTTACTTAGCTTAGTTTTACGTAGTACACAACCTAATTTAAATTAATAAATTAAAGTATGAAAATTAAGTAAAATTTTGATTTACTTTTGTTAAAGTTAAAACTACTTTTAGAATGATGCCATACATTGTGAAAATAATCAATTTTTAAGATTATTCAAAAACGGCTATTTACAAAGGTAATCTATAACGGCTTTTAATAAAATTTTAAGTATCTCATTTTTATTTAAATTATTTAGTTTTTATATAAAAACTGTCAAATAGTTCTCTGAGTTTTACACCAAAAATTGCTTGAAATAATATAAATAATACTAACGATCGTCTGCAGCATAACTTCGTTTAAGAATACTTTTTTGCATGAAATGACATAACCTGAAATACTGGTAGCTGTACAAGACGAATAATGAGGTTAACTTTGTTTTTTAACCTCATGATTTCTTTTATTTTTTTCACAACTTTTATCTGATGTGACTTGGTTGTGGTCTGAACTATAACTTTTCATATTTATAATTTTTTTCTGTGATTTTTATAATCGAACTATAAATTTAGTCTTTTAAGTAATCTGGTAAATTTCTATATGAGGTTGTTGACTTAGATGTTTTGAAAACACTTTCAGATGTACCTAACTTTGATAAATTTATAAAATAGTATGTTTATTTTAGTTGAAAACTTGGAATAAAATTATACCAAAATCTTTAGGAGTTTTATCTGTTAAAAATGCTTTAATGTTAAATAAGTTTACTTACCAAAAGTTTTGCAACTTTATTAAAATAAGTTTTTTTAGCCGACCTAGAAGTTATTTACAAAGAAGTTATTTAGTAATAAGTTAGGCAATTATTTTTAATATACAGCAGTGGCGTCGCGTGGTATTTTTTTAGGTGGTGCAGAATTAAAAAAAAAATCCCCTACTTTAAAACTCTTTTTTATCTTTAATAAAGACTTTTTTTTATGACAATTACATTAAATTGCTAATGTAACTTGGGAAATTTTGTTAAAAATTAAAAAAAAATATTTTTTCAAAAAAAAAAATTAATTAAGAAAATAACTTTAAAAAAATGATAAGTACTTTGAAAATTAATGTAAATATAGGAATATTAAAAAAAAATTAAGTAATTTAAAAGACTCAAAAAATGTTAGCTTACTTATGAGTATTAATTTTTAAAAGGCTTTAAAATTTAAACTAACAGTAGAAATAATTTAGACAAAACAAACTTTTATTATATTGAAAAATACAGCAACTTTATTTGTTTTTTTTTTGCCTCAAATTTATTTAAAGAATATTTGATTAAACATCATACTAAGAATGGTTATTTTACTAATATTTAACTTAACAAAATAATAAATGTCTTATTAGACTTGGCAAGAAAATTAAAAAGTCTACAAACAAAGAAAAAAATGTTTCATACAAACTGCAAGTTTATTTTGAGTAAAATTTATTTTACTAAGTAGAAATTAATTGCTTATTTACTTCTAAATATTGATAAAATAAACGAGTATCAACTTATAACTAATTAAAACTTTTGATGTTTGAAAGTTTGACTACTAAGTTGAAAACACAAAAGTAAAATAAGCAAGCTCAGGAATATCAAATTTTACGAAGTCTCTACTAACAATTTAGATTAAACAGACTAATATTATAATAAGAAAAGACAGCAAATGCAATAATATTACTTTTAGCCTCAACTTTAGTTAAAAAATATTGGATTAATTAAACATCAAACTCTTTATAATTATTATACTAATATTTAATTTAAAAAAAATATTTAATTATACTTGACAAGTAAATTAAAAAGTCTACAAACAAATAAAATGTTGTGTACAAATTAAAACTTTTTTAAAGAATAACTTACATTACTCAGTAAAGAAATTTTAAAGAATCTTAAAATACAATTAAGATATTAAAAGAAAGTTTGACTAAGTAAAAAACTCAAAAGTAAAACAAGCAAACTAAATAATATTAAGTTTTACAAAGGCTCTAAAGTTAAAATTTAAAGTAGCTTACAGTTTAGATATAACAGACTTATATTTTAATAGAAAACACAGCAAATATAATAATATTTCATTTTAGCTTCAACTTTACTTGAAAAGTTTTGGATTAAATACCAAACTAAAAATAATATTTTTACTTATTTTTAGATAAACAAAAAAAGGAATGCATAATGAAGCTTGGTAAGTAAATTAAAAATACTTGGCAAGTCTACAAACAAAGAAAATTTTATGTCCAAATTTACAAACTTTCTTAGTACAGAAAATGGTTACTACTGAATGTCTACCTAAAAAAATAAATCTTAAGTTCTAACTTTGCAAACATAAATACTTAAACTCTTACTTTTCACCTTTGTAACTGAAATTCATTCTTCTCTTCTTTTGGTTGACAAATTTCTCCATCACCTCTTCCTTTAAACTAGTACAGTTATTAAGTAAGTCCCTACCAATCGAAATTACACTTAAAAAGTTTAACCTTGACTGACCCATGGTGTTTCTCAAAAATGTTTTGATCCTTTTCAAAGATGAAAATAATCTTTCAGCTTCTACACTAGTCATGGTAATATTTATCAAAATTCTAAGAAGCTTTGCAGTTTCGTTAAATATTTTAGTCAGGTTATGTTCTTCAAGATATAACAGTATTTTCACTAAACCATCCTGATGCATTTCTTCACGTGAATAAAATGTTTTCAGTTCTCTTTCTAACTGTTTACATTCAACTATAGGATAACACTTCTTCACTGTTTCTATAAGTTTAAAGGAAAACAAGATTTATAAACAGTAAAATATTTTGCCAAAAATAACTGCGAAATTCTTAAATGGCCTGAAAACTTGAACCATTCAGTGATGTTGAAGCTGACACTATCACAGACTTTTTTTGCTGAAGAAGAAAGGCTTTTTTTAATATTCTCTGTACTACTTGAATTTCTTATACTGTTGACTGCAGCTTGAAATGTTTCCAAATGCTGTTTAACTTTTTGAACAGTTAAGTCTGTGCATTGCATGATGTTATACAAAATTTCAACTGCAGGCATAATTTCTGAAAACAATTTCAGCCAAAATTTAGAATTAGTTTACTGAATTTATTTCATACAGTTTTAATTTAACTACAAGTCATCTTTTATCAATATAAAAAATTCATATTAAATTTTGAGATATGGTAATTCACAGTCAGAGGTACAAAAGAATCCTTATTAATATAATATAAACTCAAACAACAAATAAATCAAATCACTATAATCATATCTTTTTTTTATAAGTTGACCTCAAAATCTTTAGATGTATCTTTTATAAAACAAAACAATGTGCTAAAATAGATATTTAAAACACTAATAAAAAAAAAGTTATAACAAAAGTAATTTTTTTTGTATATATAAAAATATATATTGATACTTAAAAATTTAAAACTTCTCTTCAACAAAAGTATAAAATTTTATAAAAAGTAGGATGAAAAAGTTTGACAAAAAGTGCTTTAAAAATTATGGAGAATATAGGTTTTCAGTAAAACTGTATTTTTTAGCTGTTTTGGTTTACTCCTTGTATAATAAATCATTGTACTCTCTGGCTTTGACCGGTTGTATCTAAAAGTTTAATTGGAAATTTCAAGTTTATTATAGAGTAACTATTAGCTTTCTGAAAAAGTTAAAATAAAAACAACATGAAAAAAAAAGAGCCTATACACCCCCCTCTCCTTACCCCTCACTATTTTGCACAATTTTTTATTACAAAAATTAAGATTTTTATTAACTGTTTTTCTAAATTAAATGTTTTTTTGTTGGAGGTTTAAAATTCATAGTTCTGTAAGGGTATCTTTTCTTTATTCAAATTTAATTTGTTTTTCCTTTTGATGAAAGTACTTTTCTCAGGTGCTCAAATTTATTAAGTTTAGTTGATGAGGCTGTTAATTTTTCAAGAAAATTAAAGATAAATTATAAATATGTAACCATTATAGCAGTAAAAAAATTGGTTAGTTAGTTTTTATGTGGCCATAGGGGTAAAACACTTATTTTTTAATTTTAAATAAGCTTGTTATTTTCAGAGTAAAAAACTAAAACTGCTTTAGTCAGCCTGAATATTTTTCTAATTTGGTCTGTTTTAATTTATCTAGGGTCATCTTGAGTTTTTTTTTTTATCTAAGTTATCCTGATTATGAAGCAAGGCAACCATGTTTCAACAATTTTATCTAAATTTTTTGATTTGTTTATGAAAAAGTTGAACCAAAAGCCATATAAAGTAGACTAAATTTTCCTAAAATGTTAAACTACTCTAAGTAATCAAAGTTTCTAAGTTAAGGCTATTTACTTTATTTAAATATGTGACTGTTTTAATATGCTAATTTTATCTAATATAAATCTAAATTATTTTTCTGTAAGAGTAAACTAGAAGTTTATAATAAACTTCTTAACATTTTTTTTCAGAACTCAAATTTTACATTTAAATATAATTTAATTATTTATTTTATGATAACAATAATAAGTTATAGTTAAGCTTATGTATGCAGATTAAAATAAAAAATCAAACTTTTAAAACTTTGGTGATTTAGTATTTTTACCTATTTTTTTTCAAAATATGTAATTTATGACAAGTTTTGTTCTTTTATTGTTTCGTTTTAATAGAAGAGATCTCTTGAATTTAAAATATCATGTGAGTACATAAACTTAAGTTTAATCCTTTGCACTTTGCAGTAGCTTTGTTTTTACTTAATGTTTACAATAGCTTGTAGATGATACTTAAGCAAGTCCTGTTTTAGGGAATTTTCAACTTAACTTACTTACCGCAAGATATTGATTTTGCGGTATTCTTGAAGAAATTTTGCTTTTTTGAGTTCATTTGCGGCAGTCAGCTAAGAGTTTGCGGCAGTGAAGTGGGCAAAATGGTCGTTTTCAAAATTGGTATTTTAAAAGAGATTTCGTTCTAAAAAATAACGAAAACCTTATAGATACTTATTTTTTTTTCTTACAAAATTTCAAGGTGGTGCAGTTGCGGCAGTGCAACACCCCACGCGACGCCCCTGATATACAGTATAAAAACAATTTTAAGTTTTTTATGCGTTTAGAGTGTCACAAAAAACGTAAATAAGTTAACTGCTATTTTCCATAGCCACTAAAAATATTTATTTAGTAACAAATAAATATTGTAAATTTTATACCATAATTTAATTTTACTACATCGTATTCCAGAGTTTGGCCAAACATAAAACTTGGTATTTAAAAAATTTAAAAGTACATAAATAAAAACTTGTTTATATTTTTTAACTGTCAAAGCAAAGCTTGTTTGGAAGATTTTCTTTTCCATGAATAGGGTTTAATAACTATAGTTTTTAGTATGAAGTTAAACAAACCATCAGGATTTATATATATATATATATATAAAATAAAGTTAGTGTTTAAACTTAAACACTTTCAACTGAGCCCACTTGAAGGGCTTTTAAATAATTTATTGAAATGGCGATTTTAAAAATTCTGGAACATATGTTTCATAAAGCTTTAATTTTTCATAAAGCTTTAATCATCAGCCAGTTAAATTCAAAATCTTTATTTATATTCTTTTTATTAATTTATAATAAAAAGTAAAAAACAATGATTTATATATATAATTGATTTTTATTTAATTTATATTTTTTTAATATTGTCCGATGACTTTCAGTCACTATTCAAAAATATTATTTTTTATTGTCCAAATTCAATCTTAAGTAGTTTTGATAAGTTTAATTGTATTGATTAGATGTCATTTTGATTTATTATTATCATCAAAAATACTAATTAAAAAAATAAACTTCACAAAAGTTTATTGAAGTAATTAATATTATTAAGTCTAAGAACACTTTAAATATGATGACTATTAAAATTTAAAAAATGATTAAGAGACCACATTTCAAAAAAGTTTAAACATTGGAAAAACTTTAAAATATAGTTTTTGAAAACTATAACAGTTGTTAGGCAGTAAAAATATAGTTATAAAACATTGTTTTGAAAAGTTGATATTTAAAATTAATTTTAGCTATATTTTGAAAAATATTTATAATTTTATAAAAAAAAAGGGCCACCAACATGTAACTTAAAGTTTATATGAGCAATATTTTAGTTTTTCAAAATTACTTTTTAATAATTTACATATTAATTACTTTTTTTTAAATAAATTAAAATAGTTTTGCACTCTTAAGAACAATAACTTTAGGTAAAAGTAAATTTTATGATACTTGTAGTAATCTAAAAAGACCAAAAAATATTCTTTATTCTAAAGAAAGACTATCGAAGGGTAGCCATTTAAAGTTAAATCAGGCAAGTTATATTTTGATTGAGTTTATGAGAAAAAAACAGTAACAGCTAAAAATAGAAGAAAACAAAAATTAGTAACCCAAGGTTACCTTTTAGTCAAATAATGTCCTGTGTGAGCAAAAACTATTCTTAAAAAGCTTAAACTATCTTATGTCATACTGTGTTATTTGAAATAATTTACAAAAGATTTACTTTTAAGTTTTCAAAATTAATAAAAACCAAGATCTTTTACAAAATTGATTACAGTAAAACAAAAACTAAATGTCATTAAAAACCGTGAAAGCATATATCCTGAGATTCTTTAGAATCTTACAACTATCTTGAGTCTATTTTAGAAAAAAACCTGTTCAGTTATCCTAAACTGTCCTGATAAATTAAAAAAATCTAAACTTTCTGCTTTATCCTAAGTATGTGGCAACCATGTAAAATGTAAAGTGAACCAAGAAACAGTATTTAAAAGTATTAAATTGTACTACATGGTTTGATCAAAAAATTGTTGTTTTCAAACCTATTTTCTGATTCATACAAATGATAACACATAAAAAATCAACATTTCAAACAACTATATCACTGTTTATTATCTTACAAGCTAGATTTAAAAACAACAGTAAAAAACTACATCACAATAATTGATTTCATACTAGCTATAACTATAAATTTTTGCTAAATGTTTTATTTTTTATTTTTTTATATATCCTAACAGCTTTAACCTCTAATAAATTTTTTTATATTAATAAAACATATTAAAAAAATAGAAAAAAGTTTACATTTAATCTAAAATGTCACGTTTTTATTATCAATATATGTTTTAATCAATTTTAAAACAATATCATGTTATTATTAAAATATAAACATATTTTTTGAGACTTTAAGAAACTTATAGCTTAAAAACACTTTAAATAACTAGATAACAATTTATTTCTTATGAACTCGATATAAGACAAAAGAGTAAGACAACTATAATTTAAGTATTCTAACAGGTCTTTAACAATACTGGCTTTCTATTATTTTTCATAAACAGTCAAAAAATAATGTTGTATAATAAACTGAGTTTGCCACATTCTTATATATTTTATAACCATTACACCTAGTTTTACTAAATGAGTTTTTCAGTAAAAAAAAATTAAAAATAGTCTGATTTATCCTGGCTTCTATTTCACTTAAATGTGCTTCAACCATAATACTTGAATTGAATTAAAAAACACAAACAGGAAACAAACACAATAAACTAACTTGTATAGCATTTGTTTGTAAATAAAATTGTACAAACAATAAAACTTGGTAGTTTAAAAATTGATAAATAAATTAAGAGTTTATTTACCTTTTCAACTATAAAAGCAAAGCTTGTTTCAAAATATAAAATTTTGCCTTGAACAGGGTTTAAAAACTTAAGTTTTAAGAATAAAATTTAATAAAGCAGCAGGTGTAGATTATATTCATATATATACTTTATTTCTTATCTAATAAATTATTTGTTTTAATTTATTACTAAAAACTAAAAACCAATGGTTTAAAAATGTATTGGTTTTTCATAATGTCCCATAACTTTCAGTCACAATTAAAGGTTATTACTTTTTATTGCCCAAATTCAAAATTTAAGCTGACTTGATAAGTTTTATTGTATTGATGAAATATCATCATGATTTTTTATTATCAACGAAAAAACAAATTAAAATAATATACCTAATAAAAGTTAATATAACAAGAGGCTAAAATACATTGAAGTAGTTAACAATTGTGAAGTACTGAGTATTGACTATTGTCTTAGAACACGTTACATGAGTACGACTATTCAAATTATAAAACTGTTTGAGAGGACATATTTCAAAAAGTAATACACACTGAAAAAAAGTGTTTGTAGAACTTATGAGAAGACTACAATAGTGAAAAATATTTGAAAAAAAATTTGTTAAACACTATTTTGAAAAATTGTTATAATTTAATTTTTTTTTAGCCATATCTAAAGAAGTATTTAGAATTTTGTAAAGGAAGGGCAAACAACGTGTAATTAAAAGTTTACAGGATTAAGTTTTAAAATAAAAGTGCACCCTTAAGAACAATGATTATAGGTAATAATACACTAAACGTAATATTAAACTGAGTTATACCTGGAGTAATAAAAACGGCCAACAAATATTTATTAATATTTTCTAATGAAAATCTTCCATATGGTAGACACTTAAAGTTAAGAAAAAATAACAATATAGCTATTAATAAAAGAAAATAAAATGAGAAACTAAGTGTTTCCTCTCATTTTTAGTCAAAAACATTTTCCTGTGTGAGAAAAAAACTATCCCTAACAAGCTTAAACTATAATTAATTATCCTATTTTGTTTTAAATCCTTTACAAAAGATTAACTCTAACTTTTCAAAGTTTATGAAAACTAAGCTCAAAACTAAATTGGCTCAGTACAAAAAAACATTTTGAAACCAAATAACATTAAAAATTTTGAAAAATATTTCCTCAGATTCTTTAAAATCATAAAACTATCTTAAGTTAGCCTTTGATAAAAACAAATGTCTTCAGTTATCTTAAGCTGTACAAAGATTTTCTAAATTTTTAAAACTTCACGATTTATTCTGAGTATTTAGCAACCATGTAAAGTGTGAAGTAAACCAAGTATTAGTGACAAAAAATATTAAATGTATCGTAGGATTTGTTTAAAACAAAATATACTAATTTTTCTTTAATTGAAAATGGTGCTCAATTTACTTTAAAAAAAAGAGGTTATATAAATAATAATGTAGATGAAAGTAAACTATATAATACTTTACCACGTTTCAGTGAAAAAAAAATCTTATCTTTTCTAATACTAAACAAATTTTATTATTTTTTAAGTTCATTAATATTAGAAAAATAAAATCAAATCTTTCATTGAAGCCTTGTAATAAGTATAATAGGACATTAATTTTTTTGTTATTACTTAAAGTATATATACAGAAAGTATTTATAAGAATTTAAAAACAGAAGAAAATTTAGTAAGCATGGTTGCCACAGATCAAGCTGAGAAAAATTTCCTGACTTTTTCCTGATTTTTAACTAGAATTATCCTAACTTTTCTTAAACTAATCTCTTAAGTTAAACTTACTCTAAAATACATAATCAAACACTTGAAATTATATAAATCTTCCAATCTTATTTTTATACAGGTTAAAACAACAGTATTTTTTATGAATTCAATTATCTAATTTCCATTATATTACTTGAACCATCTGTGTATGACTGATGTATTTGCAATATACAGCTCTATAAGCAAAATACTTGTATTTTCTAACATGATACAGTTCTAATTTGTATGCATACACTTAATCTTTAACTCTTCTTCTGGATGTAATAGTTTTCTCAATTCATACTGTTTTCAAGCAGAGTTTTGTTAATACTTAATCTAGTTCGACCTCAGCCTGGTCATTATAATTATTTATAACCGAAGATTTGGCAGGAAACTTTAGTATTTCAAAATAGAACTGGTCTAAACTATCTTCCTTTTGCTTGAAGCTCTTGAACTTCAATGCATTCATTGGATAATTTACAAAGTTCTAAATTATTCAATACTAGTATAACCTTCAGAGTTGGACCACATTTTTTACTATGTTAAAGGGAGCACAATGTTTGCAAAACGCTTAACTAAAATTAAAACTCCTGATTTTTTTGGCTATGCGGCTTTAGGCATGGCATATTGTTTACAAATGTACTTCCAATAGCCATTCTGCTCCGGAGATTTTCAACCGCTTTTTTAACAAATAATTTATTTTTTTTGTTGAAGTTTAAAACTTTTTGTTCCACTACTAGGTCTTTTTTCGTCAGATTTGCACGCAAAATGGATCAAAACCAAGATCAAGGTCATGTTTTAGAGAAGCTTGACCATTTAATTCAACCTTGAATAACTGGTCAGGCTGAGGATCGTAAATATAACGTCTTTCATAATGAAGCACAGCAATTTAATTACCTAGCACAAAATGTTCTATGTATAAAGGCAACTGGGTACTCTAGTACAATGTTAAAAAGGTTGCATAAGAGATATTACATAACTAAATAAATGCAAGAAACTTTTGCGTGTATATATCACAGTTTCACAATGGAAGTGGTCTTGCCACTTCAATACTAAAGAGTATAAAAAAAACTGCTTGTTCAAGTAGGGTAGTTGTTCAATATGTTAATAGAAAAATTTTGCAGTTTTACAGAGTATATTTTATTAAACTATACCAGATGAAGGCATTGAAAATTAAATAATTTTGTAAATTTCTAGGAAATTTTTGCACTTTTAATTGAAATTAAAGGATTTTTAATTAATTTTTTGCTATTTGAAAGCTTTGGAAAATAAGTGATTTTGTAAACTATTCTGACAAAATCTGACCTTTTTTTATATTTTGTTAAATTTCCTGACTAATTCTGACTTTTTTTCAAAAACCCCTTTTTTCCTGACTTTTGTCATTTTTTTAGTTTTTCCTGACTTTTCCTGACCGTGTGCAACCCTGAGTAAGAAAGAAAAATGTGAAAACTTACAACAAAGGTCATTTGATCGTTATATAGAAAAACATTCTAGTGTTGAAGCTCAAACCATTTGTTTTGTAAATAATTTTTGATCAGTTTTTAGATCATATTTATCTTAAGTAAAAAAGAAAAGATAAAAACTACGTATAGAAAAATTAATAAAATTTTCATACTAACTAAAAAAAAGAGTTAATCAGAGTTTTTTGTAAATACTAAATAAGATAGATAGTTAAAAAAATCCTAATACTAATTAACTGAGGTAACTAAAAATGGTTTAAAAAAAATTTATTAACAAAATTAAAATTAAACAAATTTATACCTAAAGCACAAATTTATGTTATGTTTAAAAATTAAACAATTCAATTTGCAATATGCCTAAAAATTTAAATTTTAAAATTTGTTAGTTCAAAATAAAAACAAGTTTTACTCTGTTAACTTTTAGTAAGAATCTAAATTTGAAAATAATTGTTGTTTACACTACGTTTTTGAAAAGTTAAGTTATATGATAGGTTATATAAATTTCTAAGAATTTAATGTTCAATGGAAAGTATACTTAAAGGTCACTCTGATTTGCATATTTGATGAGTCAACAACTTTTTTTATACCCTTATCCCTAACTAACCTTACCAAAATGTATTAAAAGCTAGTCAAATAATAAGATTTTAGTATAGAAAATTAAAAACAAAACAAAAGAAACAATTTTTTCTTGTCTCAACAAATATGCAAACCTGATTGACTTATAAATACAACTAGCTTTATTCAAAACTGATTTGATAGAACATGATATTTAAAGATATAAAAACATACTTGACTATGAGAAGTACAGTTTAATACAAGACTCCCTGGTTGACATGATGATTCAAAAATGAGTTACAGTTCTAATAATATTATTAAGTCTCTCTCTGTATAAGTTTGGGTTTAAGTATTCACAACACTTCTTAAAATTAAACTGTCTCAAATTTGAATCAAAGCAGCTGATGCTTAACTTACTTTAACCAAAATTTTAAATTGTTTGTTTCTTATTTTAATTGAATTAATATACTTCCATACAGTTTATTTGATCTATGTAAGCATTTATTGTAATTAAAATAGGCAGAAATTTGATTTACTTGAAAATATCTGTCCAAAGCACTAATTTTTATGTAGAAGTTACTAATACAAAAAAATTTTTGATTTAAAACGATGACTATTAATCAAAAATATAATGTTGTTATTGCATAAAACATACGTAATTTTTAATGACTGCTAAAAGGTTGAAAAGGCCCTTTATAGTCCCATTACTAGTCATGTCACCTCATTTGTTGCTTATGGTCCCCTGACTTCCTCAAATGGTTCCCAAGGAGGCCTCTTGTCCTACTCCGGGAAAACCTGATCTACTGTTTAACTTTTTTAAAATCCATAAAGTTAACGAAAGTTACGGTCAATATAAACTTTATATATATATATATATATATAAACACACATATATGTTATATAAGTATAGTTTATATTTAAAGTAAACAATATCTGTTTTTACATTATATTGAATTATTTTTTTTTGTAAAATATCAATTGAAAAACAAAAATAGTTCTTAAAATGTTTAAACTATCTAAATTTTATGTTCCTTACCAGGCACTTAGAATACAACTGTATGTAATCCTTTACAAAAGAGAGTTACTACATTTAAAAAAAAAAATACTAGAAGCTAACACCATAATCTAATAACTAGATATGTGACTGACTATATAGAAACTACTAATAAATATTTAAGCATGACGTATTATTTTCTAACAAAGTTTTATTCAGTATTAAAGTATATTCACTACTAAAACAGTAGTTAAAAACACCAGGATTACAAGAAAACTATATTGTTTTAGTAACTGAACACTTAATACTAACTAAACGTTTGTTTTTTTAACTTAAAAAATAACGCACGAACAATTTTTCAAACTATTTCAAATCAAAAGGTAAGACTTCTCCTTCATTGTAACAGAATTAAGTTAATGAATATAAAATAATTAAATTTTTACAATACTAATTTCAACTTATATTTTACAGTATAAAATAAGAAGGTTATGTCAGCTTTTTTAAAACATAATGAATAATTATAAATTAATGAAAAATAACTTTTTTTTCAAAATTTATAAAAAATAATATACATATCAAACTATAGTTTTATTTTACTAGATCTAACTATAAAAATTTTTAATGATAAATTTTGTTAAAACTAATTTTAAAAGCCTTGGTAGTTTTAAAACGTCTGAAATTTTTTTGTTCATATTAAAAAACTTAAAAATTAAAATTCAAATGTATGGATTATCAACTGTTGTATATTGTTTTATAGATTTAAAAATGTTATAGATTACTTGTTTTCATTACAAACACACTTTCTTACAATTACAAAAAGTAATACCTAAAAACTCAAATTCTAACAACTATTACCACATTTTATTATCTTACAATTTAGACCTAAAAGCAACATTATTAATTTAATGAAGATTTGACTTTTATTTAGCCAGATATAACTATAAAATATATAAAAAGTATATATATTTTACTAATTTCTTTAAACAACCTAAGTATTTTAAAATCTCTTACAACTATTTTTGTAAATTGTAATATATTATAGTTAAAACAATACAATTATAAAGCTACTAAAAAATTTTGTCAAACATTTTAATACTTTATCATAAATCTTTTTTTTATCATTTTTATAACATGATAATGTTATTTAACTTAATATTTAAATACTTTCGAGATTTTTAAAAGCTATTAACTAAAAAATCAACATATAAAACAACTATACCACAGTTTATTTTTCTTATGTACTTGACACACTAAAAATAGTCTTAATCTAGAGCAGGGGTCGGCAAACTGCGGCCCGCGGGCCAAATGCGGCCCTTTAGGTCATAAATATGCGGCCTGCGAGCTCCTTTTCAGCAAAAAATATACATTTTAAAAATAAAAAAATTATATGTTTTGTGATAAAAACTTACACTTAGGTTCTTAACTCAATAAATACTCTTTATTAATGGTCAAATATTACTTAATTTGTTATAGTTTTGATCTTAAATAATATTTTTCATCTGATTACTCGAGTTTTTTTAAGGTAAATGCGGCCCTCAAAGGTATTTTACTAAATAGTGCGGCCCACGAGCAACTTTTTCTTAGAAAGTTGGCCCGCGAGTCACATAAGGCTGCCGATCCCTGATCTAGAGCAACTTTAATTTAATTATTCTTACAGCTCTGGAACAATATTGGATTTTTATTGTTGTTCAACTAGGGATTATACACGATTACTCAAAGAGTAGTGTTGAATTCCCAAACATTTCTGTTAGATCTTAAAAATTAGTTCTGGGTACTGAAAAAACGATTGTTTATTTTAAATCATAATTTGTTTCCTATGTAATATTGAAGCAGTAATTTTGTAAGATGTGGCAACTAAGTAATTAGTACAATAATCAAAAGATGTCATCTTAAATTCACTTACATTAGTAAACAACTACAACATTTGAACAAAAAATAAAAGACAATTGTTAGTAGATGATATGCGTAGAGAAACAAAAAGGGGAAGAATCAGTAGCTAAATTAGATGACATCAACATTATTAAAATAAATTATTTTCATTTTTACTTTTGTTTACAAAAAATATTTGTACAAAAAATATTGAACTTTAATTGTTTTTTTAGTATTTAAGGTAAATCTTTTTAGTCTTAACGTAAATGTTCCATCCTCTCACACGAAACGTTACCATGTGGTCACTTGTCCCACATTGTCTTTGCTCTGTTAAAAATGAACCACTGACAGTTAACAAAATTAAGTTTTATTTTTGGATTATTTCTTCTTAACTAGTATATATTATGGAAGACACTCAAAAAATGAGAGAAAAAACTTAATTTTTTTCAATAAAAATTTAATAAAGAGTAAAAATTTAAATTTCCATCTTCTATATCAGGGGTCGGCGATCGGCACTCAGCTTAGTGCTCGCGGGCCAAACTTAAAGTTTCAAAATCTTTGCGGGCCGCAGTTTTAGTTTTAGACACATTTTTATAATCTTTAGGTTTAAGTTTAAGTCACACACAATAAAACATTGTTTTAGTTTTATTGAAGGTCTTACATTTATTCATTTAATTATTTTAAATGACTTTTAGTTACAAACAGAAGTTTTTTTTTAATTTTACATATTTATTGAACTTACTTAAATCGTAATAAACTATTTACTATTTGAAAACCAAATACATTTAATACTAGGTGGTAATCCTATGAAACACAAACGCTTTTAACTAAGGAAGGACGAAAGTATGATACAATTTAAACTCCCAATAAATCTTCAGTTTAAAACTGATTTTTTTAATTTGATTAAAAAAAAATAATAAAACAGCCTTAATCTTAAAAAAAAAATTAAACTAGTATGAGCTAGTCTGATTTTTACAAAATTTGATTAAGTCTAAGAATGTCAAGTGTATAGCAACACTAAATACTATAATATCTATTAAACAGCTAAACTTAACAAAAATCAATTTTACATAATGTAATAGAAAAAAAATCTTAAAAATTGTACTTATTTTAACCATAGTAATAAGAAGCTTATTTTTTGTAATTTATAATCTTTTTTTACTGGTTTATTTTGTGTTAGCTTGTTTTTCCTGTGTGGTAACCATAGAATATATCAATTAAATAAAAAACCTTTTTTTTATGTTATTTTTTACTTTTAGAAAGAATGTAAACACAAAAACAGGCAATTAATACTGTGTAATTGTATACTCTTATTCTTGTTTATTGTTTAAGTAGTTGTTCCAGTTTATAAGTATCAGGACTAAGACTCTTAAAAATCAAAAAAAAAAGGTCTTGGTGAATAAAACTTAGCTTGAATTAGCCTGGGAATTTTAAATTAATCTAAAAACGTTTTCAGGATTAAATGCAGTGGCTTTAAAGCCAGTGTGCGTTTTTTAAACTTAAATGTATACAAATTATATAAAACTACTTAATTCATAGAACCGTTAGGACTTAAAGTTTTGAAAACCAAAACTATTAACTGAAAACAACATACATAATAAGTTTTTATTCCCACTCTTCAAAGCAAAAATGTCACCCTGATAGTCGAAACCTAGTCAAAGGTTTTAGATGAAAAACCGAGATGTACCACTATAAAACTTTCTTTAAATAGTCTTAAGATTGGCACAAGTGCTTATGAGATGATTTCCAAATGTGAAAAAGCTCCAAATAAAAACCGCCAAGATGAAAGTTTATTAAAATCAACTAAAATTTTACACAGGGTGTTTGGTTGTATTTACCACTAAAAAATAGCTAAAAACTCAACGGTCGTTGTGTTTATAAGCACCTTAGTGTGCATAAGAACTAAGTTAAAATGTACAAAAAACTTATATAAAAAAGTCTAAACCAGGGTTTCCCAAACTCATTTTCTAAATCGCCCCCTTTTCAGAAATTTGAAAAATAATCGCCCCCCACGATTTTACAGAGTAGTTTTTCTCTTGAGTACAAACTTTTAAGCCGAAAAAGTTGTGTTCGAAATGTAATTTAGTCTAGTACTTCTTATGCACGTACTTTCGAGCTGTGTTGAAAATAGTTTACAGTGCTTAAGAAAATAAGTTACATTTGTTTTCCTATAAGCTCAGTAAAGAGTATTAAAATACTTAATTTTTAAAAAGCTTTGTGTAATCTGTAATCAAACCTGTTTAGATATGAATTGTTTTGAAACTTTTAGGATAGTGGTGGAACAACTTTTGTAGTCAGCAATTCATATTTACTAAAAAATCTTTACTAGTTTCAACTCGTGAAAAGAATGTAATTGCAAGCTGCATAATTAAAAAAAAAAAACATATAAAAAAATTAAAAAACTCGAGCTAAATTGTAATAAAATGATTTAATATTATTGTGATCAAGAAACACCATTGTGAATTGAAAACCAAATTAAAAGTGTATATCAAAATATTAAGTATCAAAAAACTAGTTTTTTTTTATTTTGCACAAGTAGTTTTCAAGTTACTTAGCGGGTCGAAATTTAACTCGATCCTAACCGTACGTTACCCATCTGAAATCTTAAATTAAACCTGACATTATAATAACCTTTCATATAACGAATTTCGGAAATTTAGAAGTTAATACTAAGTAACTTATTTAAGCCGCACAAAACACTTTAATTATTTTATAAATACCAGTAATAAAAAAACTTAAAAAGAATGAACAGTTTATTTTACATATAATAAAACAAATATTAAAACATAATTATAAGTAAGTCAGTTATAAAGCTAAAAACTTAATTTTAAACTTTTTAAACTGTATGTTTTGTAGTAGAATACCATAAAATAGTATTTGACTCGGAATAACCTTTAGGAAACTAAACCTTAGTTTAAACATTTTCTTTTTTTTTTTAATTTAAATTTTAAAAAATCAAAAGTTTTAAAGTTAATTTTGTGAACAGAAAGTAATCGATAAAAAAATTGTTTTAATTAGATTAAAATTTTGTTTTGTAACTGTAGCAGTCTTTTTGATGGCTTATTTAATACTGTTTAATTTTTTTTTTAGTTAATAGCCTATAATACTTTACCAGAAGAAAATAGTGAAAAGCTAAAAGCTAATGTTGAACTATTAAAATAAACAACAAATTCTAATTGCTAATATTTTTAAAAATTAAGATAAAACAAAAAACAGTTGTATTAATAGTTTAAAATTCTTTAATATATAGATTTTTTTAACAATAATAAATAAGTTAGATAATAAAATTAGTTTAAGAAACTTTTAAATGAAACATTTGAAGTCATTTTAATTAGAGACCTCAAATACTCTTTTAAAACCAAAAAAAAAATTTGAAATAAAAACTTAAATGGGTATCAAGTTTTTTTTAAATACAGATTAAACAAGTTATAACAAAAATATGTTAAATAAATTTCTTTTAAACAAATACTTTAATCACTATGCTATAGAAACTTTTAGTGTAATGTAAAATGACAAATATAAACTACAAAATTGACCAGGTCAAAATAAAACGATAAATAGATTTAAAACATAAACCATTTAATAAATACAGTAGACTTCCGCTTGAGTTCGCACTTTGAACAAAATCAAAAAGCGCAAACTCAAAAGTTATAACCATTTTTCTTTACAAAATGATAATCTTTAATATGTTATATGCAATAACGTAATGCGTAACGTGAAATCAACTAAATTATAAAATAAAAATTTATTAAAAAAAAAGATCTGTATAAGCTATTAAATATTATGTATTTTTTGTTATAATAACACTTAGTTAGTAATAGACTTTATCTAATTAAATTTTAGAAAATATAAGTTTGCACTTTTTTTTGGGTAAAAGTGTGAACTTAAGAGGAAGTCTATTGTAATTTATATTATTAGGCATTATGCAAACCTGTTGCAGAATAAATAAATTATTAAAATTGTTGTTACAAAATGACTACTTAAATACAATACAAACCAGTTTAAATAAGAAGTATTTTAAAAGATCAAATAAAATAAAATAACTTTCATAAAATAATGTCTGCTACTGAAGTCTAAAATAATGTGAAAGATGAGGTTCATGACTGCTTGCAAGTTTTTCTAATCTGATTCTTAATCAGTAAGATAAGGCCTCCTTTACAAATATCTAGATTAGTTTTTTTGCTCAAGATGTTGATAACTGAACTGATAGCTTTCTCAACAACATAGCTAGAAGGAAAAACTATAAACAACAATCTAAGTTCCTCCCAAATGATTGGATACTTTTGCCTTAGTTTTTGTTGAATCCAAAATTTTTATATCGTTCTTTGGAAAAATTTACTTAAGTTCAAGGTCAGTTTGTAAGTTTGAGAAGGTCTCCTGTAAGTCGTTTACTTCAAAAAGATCTGCCTCGAAGGGATCCATATTTTTATCATAACTTTTTGATGTCAAATCGAAATTGTATTACTTAATATGTTGAAATTGTTAAAAATTCCAAAATTTTAGGTTTTTTTGTTGTCTAAATTGTCAAATTCAAGGTTGCTATGTAAATTGGCAACCCTATATAGTTTTATTTCTTAGTCTAACTTAGTGACTTTTCAAAAAACAGTCGGAAATATCATGAGGTGATATAACTATCACCTCATGATATTTCCAATTATTTTTGAAAAGTGACTTAGCTAGACTAAGAAATAAAACAATACAAGATTGCCGATTTACCTAGAAATTAAATAATATGTAACATAGAATTTTACAAACCATTAACGATCCCAAATGATATATATGTCAGGTTATAAAATGTGAGAGAGATTCCGATCGTCTATGATGTATGTAGTTGATAAGTAAGAAAATATATAAATGAAAATATGTAATTTACTTGAAAGTAGGAGTCTTAAGTACTTGATTTTTTTTCTCTAAATTTTACATAAACATAATAAACTTTTTTTTTGTTTCAGTTTTACCTCAGGGTCAATTATTTAATAGCAAGCTAAAATTAGTAAAAAAGCAATATAAAAAGTAAACATTTTATGACAGCCCAAAATTTTAAAATCGCCCCCTTTTCGCCCCTTTACTAGTTATCGCCCCACCCTTTCGCCCTCTTACTAATTATCGTCCCCCAACTTACTAAAATCGCCCCCTGGGGGCGATATCGCCCACTTTGGAAAACCCTGGTCTAAACTATTGAAAATTAAAAAACTAACATTTTAACCTTATGTATTTTTTTATGATGTTTTGAATGTTTCTGTGTACACTTAAATATATCACATAGTAAAAGTTTCTACTCTAAAAGCTTAAGTATAAATTACATGCTAAACAAAACACCAAGTTTAAAAGAAATCAAAATTTAGTTCATTACTGAGCAATACTTTTGTACAAAATAGAGAACATTCATCATGTTAGTTAACTATTTAAAATTTGTTTCATATATAATTTACTGAATTCAAGTACTTTAAAAAACTGTTTTTAGTTAACTAGTTGCTGTTGAAAGAAAGAAGTTATTATCAAAATTGAGAAAAAACTCTGCAACAAAGCCAATCTGTGTTTTTCTTATTTTTAAGTCTAAGCAGTAAATCTTTTTAATAGGTTTTAATTGTATCAAATGTCTTAAATGAAAGATAATCAATTACATCATTTTACCGAAAAAAAAAATCGACTTAAAAAAGTTTTGTTCGGCGGGCCACATTTACATGGTCACGGGTCGCAGACTTTTCTTTCGCAGGCCACATTCAATTCAAAATAAAAACGTTTTCGCGGGCCGTAGTTTGCCGACCCCTACTCTATATTCTAGAGACTTCAATCCGAATTTAACCAATCTATCTTTATATAATGTATTTGGTGTGCTATATCAATTACATCAAAAAGCTGTAAAACTTCCTTGGACAGAATTAATTTGATTAATTTTTTTTTTTTTTGGGAAAATTTTTTGGGATCAAGTTTAGGTAATGTATTCAAGTTTAGAACGATAATATATTTTAAAGTGTTTTGTCAGAATAATAGCTGAATTAGTTTAAAAACTTTTTAGTAGTTAATAAATGGAACTTATGCAACTTTATAAAAACAATATATTATTCATTCCATTTAATTATTTCTGAACTATATATGCCTTACTCACTAAAAACTTTAAGTGCTGGTATCTTAGTGTTATTGACTAATAGGTCAATCAGGAGCGGTTTTTTTTAATAGACAGAATTTTTTAGAATTTAAATCAATTTTCTTGTTTTCATCCGTTTGAAGATAAAGTTCAGAGCAAGTGTAAATGAATATATGACTCACTATAAATTTTTTGCATCATCAGCAAATAAACTTATATAACTTTAAATATCAATGTTTGAATTAATTTTTGTTAATTTCAATTGAAAAAGTAGATGACTAATTACTCCACGTTGTGGTAGTCCACTGTATATCGTTAAAGGGTCTGACAGCACATCATTAATGATCACTCTTGTAATGTCCCAATTAAAACACTATTAAACCAATTCACTAAGGATTCATATAGTGCATACTGACTAAACACTTTTAGTAATTGTTAGTGTGATACTAAATAGTTTTTATTTTTGATGTAAAACAGGGGCGTAGCGCGGGCAGGACACTTATGCATGCGTACCACCCAAAAAAAAAAGAAAAGAAGTAAAAAAAAAGAATGTAATATTTTTATCATTTATTGTTAAATATTTTTGCTTAATTTGCCTTTTTCAACTATGTTTATCTAGTATTCAAAAAGTTAAACGAAATTTTGAATATCAATTACTGCAATCGAAAGTGCGCACCGATATTCATGAAAAACTCCATTAGGAAAAACTTTATGATTTCATTAACTTCATAAGAGTTTAGACTCAAAAAGAAAGAAACTAATTAGTGAATCGCAGTAGTATAACCTTATGGCAGATTTTCTTACAAAAAGTTTACAAAAATACGTCACGCATAAAAGAAAATTAAAGAGTTTTACAAGTAATTTTTTATGCTACAATAAATGTTAAGACTACTGCTAGTTTACGAGCGTTAACTTGACTTGAATGGTTTTCTAATTTATATTTTTAACCAAACTTTGAAACCAATAGTTTTCAAGTTCTTTAATGCTAACTTGAAACTTTTTTTTTATTTGCAAGAATGTTTTTTTTTTGCTTTGCTCTTCACAACAATTTTGATCGAATTAGGGTTTGTATTTTGTAGTGGGGCCCCTTTAAAAATTTTGAGATTTTTCAGTTTTTTTTTTAATTTTACAAGTTTTTCTCCAAAAAAATTTTTTTTTTTCAAATTATTTTTTATTAAAATACTTATTAAACTTGTTTTTTTTTCCAACTTTTTTATATACCATAACCCTAAATATTTTTTGGATAAATTCCAGTTTCGCACGACTTTCAAATTTTAGGTTTACAGAATTTTATGCAAAAATATTCTTTTTATAGTTTTTATTTTTAACTGACTTATATGTTTAAGTGTCATGATGTAACTATATTTTTTCCAAGTTTATTATTGCTTTTATACTATATGACCCATACAAGATGCTATTTGAGGGATTTCTTGCTCAACTGCTAAAAGTTTAGGTAAAACTTTTATGGGTCATATATTCTAAAAGTATAATTAATATGGAAAAAATATAATTACATAATGAAACTTAATTATACAAGTCTGTTAAAAAAAAATATCAAAAAATAAATTAGTCTTTGTATAAAAATTTGTAAACCTAATAATCAAAAGACGTGCAAAATTGGAATTTCATGGAAAATTTATTTAGGCTCGTGTTATAAAAAAAGAAATTGAAGAAAAAAAAAGTTATAAGTTTAAACTTAGTTTAATAAGTGTGTTAATAAAAAAAGAGTGAGTGTAAAAGAATTACTATTTTTGGAGAAAAACTTCTAAATTTAAAATAATTGAAAAGAACTAAAAATTTTAAAAAGGGGCCCCACTACAAAAGCCAAACCGTAATTCGATGAATATTATTAAAAAAAGCAAGAAAAATGAACGTGCTTTACAATTTAAACAAAAGTTTTAAGTTAGCATTAAAGAGATTGAAAATTTTTGGTTTAAAACTTTGGTTTAAAAAAAAACTACTAAAAAAACATTCAAGCCAAGTTTACGCTCGTTGCTTGTTTCTGATCTTTATTTTTGTAAACGTATAGAAAAAGCATGTCGGCCTACAAAAAATAAGCTTTGTTTGTGATTTTTATTTTAAACAAATACAATCAGATGAACTAAATTTTAAAAGTTTACTTTTAATTATTTTTTGAAGTTGTAATAAATTGTAATAGCAGTTACAAAGTTGGTCTATTTTAATTTCTTTGTAACTTTATTTAATTTATGTGCAGTGAGGTGTTGTTACCACTGATGTATTGTATCTAAAGAGATTGTTTTTTTATCGTAAATAAAACAGATACTTTCGTTTTATTGAATATATTCAATTTTAAAGATATAAAGTTTACTGTAAGTAGTAAAAACAATTTTTATTTAGTAAGTTTATATTTGTGTAAGTATAAATAATTCTAATGAAATTTATACTTTTTTTTAATTATTTAATTTTTAAATATATAAATATTTTTGAAAACAGTTACTTTGAACTTATTTTACTTAATGAATATATTTCAATTATATAACTTATTAAAAGATCTTTTTATACCTAATTACAAAAGTTTTAATTTAGGAGATTTTTGAGAAAAAAATTGCGCATCCCTGACCAAAATACTACGCTACGTCACTAGTGTAAACAACTTCAATGTGTTCCTTTTTGAGATAAGGAACTACCATTCAATGTAAACATGTCAGGGGCGTGTTTTGCCGGTTTCCTGTGAACCCCCTAAAATAAAAGAAAGAAAAAAGAAAAAAAAGTCTCTTAGGAAATAACGTTGTTTGTTGACTCTGTTTTGGTTATTTGATAAACTTTGAATAATGTACATATGTTGAATTTATAACTCAAAAATTATAAGTTACCGTAACAAAAAATACTCGATTTTGCCCAGCTGAAATAGATTTCAAATAAAATTTTAATCGTGACGTGATAACACGTAGAGTTTTAAAATAGCATTTTTCTTTAGGAACTTTTTTGAATGATTTATTATCAAGATTTTACATTCTGTTTTACAGGTATTTTTATATTGTTAAAAGGTCAAAAGTTTTTGTTTACCTTTAAAGATTTTATTCCAGCTGTGCTTTTTATTAATTCTGTTCAAAACAGATTATTAAAATTAATGATAATGCTTGTAAAAGTTATGTTCTCAATTGTTTTATTTAACTGATTTGCAATTTTGTTTTCGACAACTTCTAAAGGTTTTTATTAAATTTTGTATTATACAACAGATTTCTTTTTTTTCAAATTCTAAACAAATGTTCATAATATACTAAGACTACCTGTAAGTTTTGGTCTTTAATTACATATATTAGTCATAATACAATGTTCGTTTTTACGTTGATTAAATAAACTGTATGTAATATATTTGTTTTAAATTAAGGATTTGAATTTTGATTTACAATTTTTAGATTTATAATTTTTTATGGTTCTTTTACTTTTAATTTGTCTAAATTTAACACAGTATAATAAATAAAAAAATATAATATTCTTCTATTACTATTAGTTATTTTTAAAGCAGAAAAAAGCATCTTATACAAAGAATTTTTCGGCTAAATATTGCGTACTTAAATGGCAGTGCATACCTAAAAAATGCGTACTTAAGCGGCAACTTAAGAACAGAAAAAAATTATGAACCCTCTTTGAAAAATGTCTAGACACGCCTCTGAAACATGTTAACAGTTGAGAGTAAGGGACAAAATTAAAGATTAAATAGAATTAAAGATAGTAAATTAAAGTCAAAAAGGTAATAAACAATTTTTTTTGGATGTAATGTGTTCAAAATTTTGTGAATAGCCACTAGTTAAAATAGTTAACTAGTTTTTAATTAGTAATCTCTTTTTACTAAATGTTTAAGAAAAAGTTAGTTGACATTTTGAAATATTTCATTGGAAAAGCAAAACTATGTGAAAATACTTGATGTCTACAAAGTTACTTGCTACCAGTAACTAACAACTATTTGCATCTTGCTTATGATTAACCGTAAATGCGCTGAATTACAAACATTCGTCGCAATTTAGGTTGGTCAATGAGTAAGGTGGCAAAATATCTTCAACAAACCGGAAGCGTAAGCTTTCTTTTATAATAAGTAGTGTAATTATTTTGTCGTGATAAGAAAATGTATGAGGGAGAATTGATATCAAATAAATAAAACAGTTTTTTAGTAGTGTGCTTCTAGCTAAAATTGTAAATGAAGTTAATTTTTATTGCAAACATCATTGAACTGTAAAAAAAAGTTACGACTTATAAATAACTTATGATCATTAAAGTACACAAATTTTAGTTAAACTTAGACAAAACTAGTTTTAAAAATTTTCTTGTGGCAACTTAATATCTGTTACACAAAACTCTATTTTAATTATAATTTTCGACTTTTATACATATAAATTTTTTATGGTAAACAGTTATATACATATAAACTTTGAAATCATTGAAGGTTTCAAAATATCTTTTTGTACATAACGGAAAAACATTTGTTTAGCCCCCATAAAAGTTTCTTTGATAAAAGTTTCTTTTATTTTTAAACCCTATAATGCCGATATCAATATAATAAATCATAGAAAATATTTAAGAAAAAAAAAAAAACACCAAAAAAAATTGATATATTTTATTTGTGCAAAACAAAAATAATTTAACACTAGCTCTCTCGATTAAAACAGTCATAAAATATACTTCTTAAATATCTTGCAAGAAAGCACATACTACCACCGAACTTTTAGAGTAAATATTTAAAGATAAACCAACTTAAAAAATAACATGTGTTTAAACAAAAGGCTTTAAGCTTTTAATGTAATATAAAAATACATTAAGTTTACTAAGTTACTTTATATAAAATGTATTTATATCGAATTAATGAGAGTAAAAAACAAAGCAATATAATACTAAATAGTAAATGGTCGTTAGGGATCTTACTGGTTGTTAGGGATGTTACTGGACGGTGGTTGGTAAGTGAATTGGGGCTGTTAATTGGGAGGGGGTTGCCTGGTAAACAACTTGGTTGCGAGGCAGATAAACAATTTGTTGCTGATGATAACCAACCTGGTTGCTATCGAATACAGCTGGGTACCTCATACGTGGCGAAATATTACAAAATATAATCAATTAGGTAAATTAATGTGTAAAGCATATTCATATCTAAATAAGTTATAATAATCATTTAATGTTAAAATAACTTATTTTAGATTAAATTGTGTTTAAGGATAACAACCAAACGTATAAAAAAACATATGAGTCTTTTTTTTGAAATGATTTCTGAGTTAATTCTGTATTAACTATATTTTTATTTTGAAAAGCAAATTAGTGCGAAAATATTTGAAAAAAATAATGTTTAGATTTTATTAATTTCTTCTCTGGTATATTAATATTGTGCGTAAAGCGAACTATTGAGCTTTTGTATACTTTTAACTTTGAGAAAATTTTCTAAGAAATATAAGGTTAAGCTTCGTTTAGTTTTTAACATGCCAAAATTAACATAAAGTTGTTGTCAGCAAACAATTTAGAAAAAACATCCTGTTTTTAAAAGCGGTAATGACTGCTTAAACGCTTTAAAATGTTATGTCAATTTTCTGGTGGTAATAATATACAAACAAAATACATCAACTTTGTATTAGAAAATATTAAACTTGTTTGAGTTACATATGTTTTTATATAAAATAAACTTAGTTCACGCAACATTTAAGTATAAATTTTTATGATATGTCCGATTACTTTGTCTCTTTATTCTTTAAACGAAGAAAAAACACTTTTCAATAAAACAGTCTTTCATAAAGTCCGTTTTGTGTTTTTTAAATACAATAAACTTAATAATTGTAGTACAACCGCTGAATTATAATGGTATTCTGATTTCAATATAAACTTGTTAACATATCAATTTAATGAAAAAATAAGAAAATGTTGTTCTCTCAAAAATTCTTATTTTTGTGTATTCACCGACAAAATAGTTTTGTTAAATTTTTGTTCATTTTTCTCTACAGAATAATTATTTTGTCGAAAATCATTACTAACTAAAGATATGTTGACAGGATTCATGAAAATTTAAAGATTTTTATTTGTCGTAAAAGTGTCTTTATTTCAAAATATATAGTTTACTCGTGTTTATAACATTTCTAACTTTAAAATACTTTTAAACATGATGAAACCTATAAAATGTTCAAACTTTAAACATTTTAAAACTTATAGATTTACAAGTTATACAATATTTTTCTTGTGAAATTATTAACCTTATATTTATTTTTAAATATTAAGTTAATTTTACTAAAAGTCATAACAATTTGGTTTAGTATATTGACTAATATAAGAAGAACAAAAATAAGAAATAAATTTCTATTCTTAATCACATAGTTTTAAATACTAGATAGTCTAAAAGTCTCAGTTTTGTTTTATAGCTTAAACATCTCTTATTATTCATCATAGTTTGTTAAGTTTTTTGAAGTTAAAAGTAACATTAGATACATTTTATACATAAAACTTATTAATAAACTATTTTCTTAATATTTAATCACATAATGAAAAGATTAAAAATTGAGCAGTTAAGTTATTATACTAAACATTATTACTTTTATTAGTCGAAAAATGGAAAAAAAAATCTTCGATATCATAATTAAGTAAAATATTGATTTTTAACATAACATGTGGTGTTTTTGCGGTCTGCAGAAAACCAGCGTAAAAAGCGCAACTATTTTCAATGACAGAAAGTATTTTCATCAAATCATGTTTTCAAATAATTTAGTTATATTCAGTTATTTATTTTTTTTAATTAAGTCGTCTTAATGTTTTCAATATTTGTTATGAAAACTTAAAAACTACAAAATAAAAAAAAGCCGTATTTGTTTTAATTTTTTAATTTTTAGAACTAGCTCGGTTAATTATCTTTAAAATTTTTGTTTAAACACATACTTTAATTTTATGAAAATGAGCAACAAAAGTTTGAAGTTCTTAAAACTTTTCTAACAAAAATTGTTTACACACTAAAATGTTACTTTTGCAAAGCTAAATTAATAACGAAATTTTAGAAAATTTTTTAAGTTTAAGCATAAGCGTTTTTCTTGCTGTTAAAATACACAATATTAAGTTAGACTAAATATTTTCCACGTTCTTGTTGTGAATAGCTTAAGAGAAAAGTTTTAACGAATAAAAAAAAAAAAAAAATTTAAATGAATTTTTTCAAAAGTATCATTAATGGTTAGTTTACCTTTGTTATCGAAAACAGCTCAAAATTCTAAAAATTGTTAACTAATCAAAGAAATTTCAAAGTGTTTTAACACAAATGTAGTAATTCAAAAAACACTTTTGAATTAAAAACTTTGTTGAAGGCTTATAAAAAACACCTTATAATAAGCTTTTTAAAATCAAACATTGGGTAAGAAGTTTTTTATTGATAACTAATACTCAATCGAACTTTTTTGTAACAGCAAGTGGTTTGATGTTAATCAGTAATTTAACTTCAGTTATTTTATTGAGTTTTAAATTTATTTATCAACTATATCAAGGTTTCATGACTCATTTGCTTTAAAAACAAATATTTGTGATCTGTAACAAATTCTCTTAAGTGTGAGTGGTTTTAATATCTAAAGTATAATGAATGAAGTATGACTTTTTGAACTCAATTTGATAATTTAACGTATGTATTGAGTAATTCCGTTTATTTGGACTGTGAAGCATTGAAACGCTAAAGTTAAAGCTTTTTAAGAATTACTGTTAATAACCAAAAGACTTATTAATATTTGCAATTGTTAAATTGTTTTTTAATTATTAATCTTTTTTATATGTTTAAATACAAAAGGTGTTACAGTAGATTCAAAAAAAAAAAGTGTTTTGTGTTCATGTATTCTAATTTTCAGTTATGTCATCTTCTATCTAGGTCAGGGTTTTCCAAATTCATTTACTAAATCGCCCCCTTTTCGGAAATATTTCGGAAAAAATCGTACCCATGATTTTATACAGTTATTTTCATCTTGGGTACCACTTTTGAGCAAGAAAAGTTGTGCTTGATATGTAATTTAGACTGCTACTTCTTAGGCAGACACTTTTGGGCTGTGTTCAAAGTAATTCACAGGTATCGAGAAAATAGTTTTGCAATTATTTTATTATAGCCTGTAGAGTGTTTTAAAATATTTAATTATCAAAAGCTTTATGTATTATATAATCAATTCTGTGCAAATATTAAACCATATATATCTTTGTACCTTTAGATACCCTTTCAAATCCAAATGCTCCATTTAAGATCGTTATAATTTGTCCTTTCGTGTTTGCACAATCCCTTTACAAATTAGGCAGTAAAAATAATTAAAAGTTTAGATATGTGAAAGAAATAAAATACTAAAAGATCCTTTAACTAATGATTTTTTATCAAACTTAATATTACAACTTAGAAATTTGAAACTTAAAATAGAAAATTTTAAACGCGATTTTTAATAAATTACTTAATTCTATACAACCTTTAACAGATTGTTTTACCTCAGTAAAATTTTATTTTAAAAATTAAAATTAGTTTTCTTTAATATTTACAGTTTTAAATAATAAGAATAACTGTAATGTAATAAAATATGAATTGTCTTTTTACACTCCAGATCCTCTGACAAGATTTTAGTTAGTCGATATCTTTATCTTGTTAAATATAAACTTGTTTTTACCAATTCTTAATAAGTAAATATTTATGCATAGTATAAAAAGTTTTACTTAAACTTAAATAAAAATAAAAAATAAATGTTGTTAAAAAGTTTTTAACACTACACTTTATTAAAACGTTTGCATTATACAAAAACTTAAAAGAAACAATACTTACGATGACCCATATCTAGTTTAATTTACCAAAGATTATCACAGCCAACATAAGCTTACAACAATTGAAAACTTATCATAGGTTAAAATTAAAAAATGTTTGTATATAATATATTTTCTTTTTAACGACCATTTTGACAGTCGAAAAGCTATTTTAAAATAATCAGTAACTTTTCACAAAGTTAAAACTTACTATATGTCAGTATATGTAGTTATTTAGTTGTAACTTCTTTTGTAAAAACAAGTATTTAATTTTATCATTAAGAGATTTTTTAAGAATGTTGTGTTAATACAATGTTTAATTTGTAAATGTACTTTGAGATAATTTTTTATTAGCAATTTTTTTTTTGTTACATTAAAATTTTTACTTATTAATATTCTAAAAATCAATTCAATATGATTAATCAAATTATACAATTATACAGTATCAATCATTAGCCATATATTATTTTTGATAAGTACACTTAATAACATTATTCTTACTGTAACTTGAAATTCTTTTTTATTTTTTTTTTTACATTGTGTTCATTTAAATTTTTAAAGCAACATGCTTTGGTAGAATTTAATCAAACTTTAACCTGAACTTTAAGTATGACAAAATGTTTTACTTTATGAAATACTAAACGAAAATAAACATAAATGATAATTTTAAATTTCATAAATTAATAAAAAATTATTTTCATTTATAAAAATGTATCTTTTTTAATATGAAACTTAAGTAAACATAATTATGCTTTTAATATTTATTTGTGTTTTACTTTTTACGTATTTTTAATATAAGAACTACTTTTGTGAGAAAAGAACAAAAAATAGACGAGGTTTATAAACTGACACAAAAAAAAAATTATACAAAAATTTCAGTACATTTTACAAGACAGCCCTTAAAATGGTAGACATTTGTTTAAAATTATAAAAATAAATATTGAGTTTCAGCTAATTCTGTATTATTTTAATGTATGATTATCATACAAATTATAATAAATATTTAATCTAGATATTGTTTATTGAACGAGAAAAAAAGACGCTAAAATTATTTGGTTGTAGGACGTGGTTCACGAAAAAACCTTTCGGTTATCGAGTCACACACCATTTGAATACAGTTCAACGTCTTGTCCAGGATATTTGTTGTAAGATTTAAGTTGTAATACTTACTTAAACAAATTATTTAATAAATGCGCATTAAGTTTTTTTTGTTAGTTAACTAGTTTGTTGTATATATTACTATATTTGATAAAGTTCATAAAAAAAAACAGTTACAATAACCTCTCGCTTATTTACGCACATTGTGTCCACAGAAAAAGTGCGTAAAGATATGAGAGATCGTAAAGATACGAGAGGTACCAAATATACTTACTATAATGACTGTTTTTTGATATTGCTTTTAGTTTAAAAGCAGACTGGGGATTTTCCCACTTTTAACAATTTTTGTTTACTTAATTTATTAATATATATAAAACAAAAGATAAAACTATACATACAGTAAAAAGAAAAGAATTTAAATTTATATAAAATAATAATAATACTTGTAGAAAAATTTTACTAATTTTAATAATAAGAAGTTTTACCTTTATTTATATGTGACTTATTTGGTACTTAACATTTATATTTTATTCTACTTAGCAAATTCAATTTATAATTAAGCATTTGTTTACAATTAATAAATGGTTTGGTGTCTATATTAAAATTTGTTTCTATAGCCTTTTACAAAAATAGGAATTTGGTGCTGTAATGTTTTTCTTCGTTTGTACAAAAATATTTAAAGTATAACAAAAATGTTAATACTGAGGTATAACTAAATGTTTATCAATTAGTCAAGAAACATAAGTTTACAAATTTTGTAGATATAGAGAGGTGATTTAGTATTTAAAAACATATTTTAAATTAAAAATATAGAATAACTTTAAATTTTGTAATATTGAAAAAAATTAAAATTTTTACTTTTTGAATTTATTAGAATTCTAAAATGCATAACGTCACGAGTGCGTAAAGATTTGAAAGGTTACTGTACTCATTTTTTTTTCCAGGTAAAAATGATATTTAATACAAAGAAAATTGTAGTTTACTTTGACTTTTGTTAGATTAAATTTAGTTTAAGTTTTTCAAACTTATTTAATTTGTTATTATTCTTTTTAGTCTTGAGCAGTCTACAACTGTTAAAACATATTTAAGTAAACAAAATACTTTATATAACAAAACAAGCTTAAAAGATAATAAATATAAAGTTTAGTTGCTAAAACTTGAAAATATGACACTCTCGACTTAATAAAAGAGGTTGTTACTTAGAAAAGTGTTAAGACATTGTTTTTTATTAGAATATGTTAAATATTTAAATTTCTATAGAACATAACTATTATACAACAAGTTACAGTAAAAATAAATAAAAATTAAACTTGTATAGATATAACTTTAACTTAGTATACAGATATAGATCAAATAGTAAAATAGTTTTGAAAAAAAGTAAACATTTCATTGGACATTTAGTTAAGAATTTTTATTAGATTTGTCTTTGAAAGAAACTATTAAGTATCCAAGAGGAATCTTAATCGATAATTGAAAAGTTCTTAGTGTATCAGGTCCAAGGACCAATTATTTTGATTGTCTTTTTTTTTTCTTTCAATATACTATTAATGATAATATTAAAATTACGTTGTATAATGACTTAGAATTCTTTCTTTAAAATAACAAACTTTTTCTACAATCAAATTTAATCTTTTTTTTTTTTAATATTTATTTGATTTTAGAAAAATGTATAAATAAATTTTTAACATCAACTTTAAAATTATTTGTTTAATCTATTACTTATTTTAGAAATGGATAAAAAAGGTAGACTAAGGAAGTATTATATTTAAAGATTTTGATTTAATAAGAATGCTTAGTTTCTGTAGAAGTTTTTTTAAAACTAACAAATACTGTTGTTAAGTTGTATCTATATATTTTTTTGTTTTTTCATTTTATTAACTATTACTATTAGTTATTTTACATCTTTACATTTTAGGCACTAACATATTGTCTGTTTCCAAAAAAAAAAATAAAGAAACAACCAATTATAACTAAAGTTACATAATATGTTTTTTATGAACACGTTTAAATAAAGTTGGTAAACGTCACAAAAAAGTGAAAATATTCAGAACAATCTTTAAATCGTCGAAGAAAGAGTTAAAAATAATTTCATAGCGGTAGGTAGTAAATTGTTTCTTTTTTTTTAGTTTAAAAATATTTTATTAAATAAATATAATATATTTAACAACTAGCTGCCGCCAGAGTCAGAAGCCGAAGTAGCCGAATTGCGACAAATTAGATGGCTGAATTTAAAGACCCCCGGATGGTTCGGCGTATTTGTATACCAACTAGACTTAGATTATTAAACAATCGAATGGTTTTTCAACTGAAAGAACTGAGAAGTTTGAGCATTTGACTGAACACGAGACATTAGTCGGTGAACAGTATCTTGTTTGCATGAATCAGTTGGAAACTGGAGTGGAAATGATCCGTCTTTACTGTGATGTTGACCATCATTTATGTAAGGTGTATGTAGAAAAATGGTTTGTAATGTTCGCAGAATAAATTTTCGTGATACAAAAATGTAAATTCATAGATCAAGCTGTTCTAACAATAAAATTTGCATACTGTTTTTCTCATTCAAGCAAAATGTTATTTTTTTATTTTAGTTATTATTGTTTTAATTTTTTTTTGGGCTTGTTGTAAACATGAAATTGGTTTTACTAATATTTAAGGACAAAAGTCTACAAAAATTTAAAACTGAAACTTTTCTAAAAACTAACATATTCTATTTTAGTTTTAATAATATAAAAAAATTCATCTATTTAAAATAACTTTTATACTAAATAGTCAATCACGTCATGATTCTGCTATTTAAGAAGCTTTAAGTGCGCTAAATGTACTTCAAGTACTTTTTTTAAGAACATAAACATTATCACAATACTATATAACAGTTTTAATTTTATCTTATTGAATAGAACAAAACTGAAAATAACAAATAAAAATGGCTTGATAGCAATTTTTAAAATGCTGTGTTGAGACCATTCTCATTTTGGTTTCAGAGAAGGCCATTTAACTAACTTTACTTTTTCAAAATCGGTCAAATGATTACTTTCTCATATGATAAAGTTTGAGCAGTTCGTGTTGTCAAAATAAGTCGAATGATTTTTTGATTTAACTGAACAAAAGTATTCAGCTATACAAGTTGTGATACTGTGTAATAAAAAGAAAAAAAATGTACTTGTTTAAAAATAAAACCACTTAAATAAAACAGTTTATTAACTCTAGAGAGCTTATATATTTCAGATTATTTAAAAAAAATTTGTTGGCTAGCAGCAAGTTTCAATTTTAAGCCTTTTTAATATTTAAATATGCTTAATGTCCGTTCTGGATAAGACTATAAAAGATATCCGTGGTGTGCGACTCGATAACCGAAAGGTTTTTTCGTGCACTAGGTCCTAAGATTAAATATTTTGAGCGCTATTATTTTGGTCACTTTTAAATTTCGCATTCATTTCAATAAACCATAATGACTAGCTTAACAATAAATTCTTAGGTCCTTGGTTTCAAAGATAAATCATTAATATATACAGCATTTAATCAAAAAATATATCTTGGCACTATTAATCTCTTGTAATAATATCTCTCCTTAATGTGTTAATTGATTAAACAGCTAAATAAAAGTGATAAATAAATACAAGATACAGTAAAAAATAATTATTTTGTTATATAAATACAATATAACAAAAAAAAATAATTAACAAAAATTATTTTAAAAACAGTTAATAAGTAAAAATAAATTAATTAAAAAGAAAAAAAGCTACCGACCGAAGGTGGGTTAGGGGTAATAGTGGTAGTAAAAATGAATAATTAGTAAAAAAAATAAAAATTAAGTTATTTATTAAAAACAAAACAAGTTACCGACCAATTGTAAGGGTTAGGGCTAACAGTGATAGAAAAAAAAATCAACCCGTGCTAAAATTCCTACGTGCAAAATTGTCTTCATTCAATTTTATCTTCGTGCAATTTTATTCCCGTTTGCAAAAATGTCTTCGTGAAAATTTGTCTCCTCATGCATTTTTGCACGCTCGTGCAAATATGACAGCTACCATGGTTAGGAATAAGAGTATAAATGTTATTAATATTCTACCGTATTGACAATTTACCACGTTTGCATAATGAAAATGAAATCATTTCGAAATACTTACAATTGCAGCCAAACCCATATTTGTTAACAAGTTAACTTTATAAAGAAGCTATTAAAATTTTTGAAATAGTTTTCAAATCTTTAAAAAACCAATTAGTACCCAGTTAGTAGTAGAAAAAGCTCACATTGTAAACTTTACAGCACAAAATTGGTCTGTTTTCGGATAAATTTATCAATTTTTTTCATTTTGCTTAGGATTTTGTTTTTAGTATGTAAAAAATCAAAAGCACAATAAAACCTAATAAAAGCCGCAAAAAATTAACCAAGTAAAGTTTAAATTAAATGCTTTTAATTTTTCTTTCTTATCTTATTTTACTAAGGGGTGGCACGAAATCAAATAACACGTCCCTTGTGCGTTCATTAGGAACATTTGCTAATTTTTATTTTGATAGTAGACACATATAAGTTTTTTACATTTTTTAAAATTTTTGTCAAGATAAATAAGTTTTACAATGGTAAAAGAACATCTGCTTCAATTATTTTTTTATTTAAATAACGATTTTTCATCTATTGTTATTAGTATAAACAACAAACAAAACAAGTTAATATAGTAAATAAAAAGACTAATTGTAAGGTCGGTCCTTTAAAAAGTTATGAAACTAATATTTAAACAAATATTCTGAAGATTTTGCAATTTAAACTTCAGTTTTTGTGCTTGTTCTTTAAAAACTATGCTTTAATATACAGTAGACTACCGCTTAAGTACGAACTTTTTTTGGTACGCACCACGCCTTAAGTACGCACTTATCAAGAAAGGTAGAATGGCCAACCTTCTGAGTTAGCCTAAGACTTTCACAAATTTTAAACTAGGGTGAGTAATCCTGAGTAGTCTAAGTGGCCTGAAATTGTGACAGTCCTGTTATTAAATGTTAATAGACTAAATACTTATGTAGTGGTTGCAGAAAACTGAAAAGAATAATGATATTTGAGCTGTAATGCTATTAAATAAATAAATCTAGATGACAAAGCTAAAAAACCTACAAATACAACATAGTTAAGTCATAACTTAATTTAAATGTACACACATTGATGTTTTCAAAATGTTTGGTAAACAAAATGTAGTTTGGTACTTTACCTCTAACAAAACAAAATATGGCTTAATATTCTATTTTATACCATTGACTGACATTGACTTTCTATATTAATAGTATGTATTAATTATGTAGAAAATTTTTATAGACAAAATAAGTCATTTTAAAATATAATAAAAAGTTTTGCAGATTAGAAATATGTACTAAATGTTATTTAAAATAAAAAGACTTGTTTATTTGGCTTAATTATTTGGTGGCTAGTTGTAAGAAAAAAAACAAACAGCTAAAGTTCATATTATACTATGTCTTCAAAAAGTACGCACTACTCGTGCTAAGTACGCACTTTTTGGTCGGGTTCAATTTGCGTACTTAAGCGGTAGTGTACTGTATAAATTTCAAATTTTTAGTTTTACAGATGTTTACTTAAAAGTAATTTCTCAATTAATAAAACTTTCATTTCTTATTGAAGAAAAATTGATAATAATAACAGAAACTTTTTTAAGATTAGTTTACTGAGTTATTATTTAACGTATACTATTTTGATTTTGTACAAAACTAAATATATAAAGTATAATAAAAACAATTATTTTGTTTATTAAAAATAGTTTTATTGTAAACAAGTACATGATAGTATAAAACGTCCAAAATACTAGTTTAAAATATTAGTTTCCAAAAACGTTTAACTTAAACCTATTAAAAATTTTATAATATAAAAAAGTTATTTAAAACGAAAATATTTTAAATCATAAGTAAAATAAGTTTGTTACATTATTATATATAAACACTAGTTAAGAAGGATATGACTCCTTAAACATTAGTTATATTTTAAAAAAGATATAACCGTTTATATTTTGTGTAGTGAATTCACAAATGAACATTCTTAACAATTTTATTAAATTTCAGAAATTTTCAAGCAGATATAGCTCTTGAGATCTTTTTCGACTCAAAACATTTCTTCGGTCCATTCTTCCCGTTCAGTGTCAAAGACGGCAACTTTGCTCCTGTTGTACATGAAAATCAGTATTTTTTCACCAGCTGTAAACGCCCCGCGCACATTTTTGAAACCGACGTCCGCAAATGGACTTTTTACAACGGAGAATATGTCGCTAAACGCGTCGTAGACCTCGCGCTCTTCGCTTCCTCCTCCAAACGCATACAACCTGCTGGCCACCTGGACAAGGCAGTGCCCGCTCCTGCCCTTGATCATTTTGGGCATGCCGGTCCACTCGTTTGAAACGTGGCAGTACGCCTCGTTGGTTCTCAATTTGATGGACGGGTGATCCAAGGTGCCGCCTGAAACCACCACCCTGCCTCGGAACGTGCAGCTCGCGGCACACTCCCGCGCCTCGTTCATTTTCGCGATGCTTTTCTTTTCAAGTGTCTCGGTGTCGAAGTAGAAGCAGCTTTTTGTTGGTGTTCTGATCTTTCCGCGGCTGCCCCCGATGAAATACACCCTGTCCATGAAAGCGCTTAGACTGTAGCTTTCTACTGAGTCCTTTATTGAACTGACCGGTTTCCACGTGTGCACAGCAAAATCGTTCTTTCTGGCGTTTATCGAACCTCCGCTTCTGTCGTTAAAAAACAAGTAGAACTGGTGTCGAACGTTCCTCGTTATGCATAAACACGGAAATGGACCGCATGGAGGGAGATTTGCTGACTATTCCATTCAAAACTTCATCAGGTAATAATGAAATGCGGATTTTCACGAACAGTTTTTCAGCAACTTTTCCTCTCGTCGTACCTGTGGCTCAACCATGCGTGCGCTGCCTCCATAACTTCCAACTCCGAGTCGACGTGCAGCTCGGTCCTGGACATAATTTTTTCTACAGATGAAAATTCCAGATGTAAAAAATTTTTGCTTTTTCTCACCGTCGCGAAATAGCTATAAACAAATCTGCTGGTTTGTCGCGCGACGTTGGCTAAGCTGAATACTGCTGCTAGTTGGTGGTGAGTTGCTACGTTTTGTAGATTGACTTCCGCTTTCATGAGTCTGGGAGTCATTGTTTTGTCTGTGAAATATTTTACCTATTTTAAGAGGTAAGATCACATTAGAGCCTTTACCGTGTCCATTTACTAAAAAAGTTAAGTTAAATAAATTTTCGTTTTTCAATAAAACTGTTGTGAAAAAATATGCAATAGCATTACTGTGATTAATGAGCATAACTTTGCTTTATTATCATTTTCCGAATAACAGCTGCATATTACTTACTTTTTTCATAATATATGTATAACAATCAAATTTAGTTGAATATTATACTTTTGTTGTTTTAAACCAGTTGTAACAAAATTATTTTGTGAGATTTTTAAATTGTTCTAGATTGACCTATTTTAATTCTAAACTTGAGTATACAAAAATAATTAGCATGGTATATAAGCCTACATTTCAAAATATTTGGTCTTCATATAGTTTCAAGTGTATTTTTAAATATCTAAGCATAAAATAGACACAAAATAAAATCTTATTTCTAAATGAAAGCATATTTACTACTTAGCATGTAAAAATAATTAAAATTCCATGATTTTTAATGATTTTCTTTGAAAATTTCTCAAATTCCAGGTCTTCCAGATTTTTTTAGCCTAAATTGTCATATTCTAGGTTTTTAAATAATTCCAGTTTTTCTTGCAATATTACAGAATGCAATATTTTTACAAATTTATCTTACCTTTTGTAAGCAGATTCTTCAACTTTTTCAGTTCATTTTGGTCGACACTTTTTAAAGCGTTTGTCTTACATTTTTTTGTAAATTTATAAACTTCAGGCTCTTTAGAAATGGAAAAGGTTTTTAGCAACAGATCAGTCTCACTTTCAAGCTTCAGTTTCTTTGCTTTAGATCCTTCAGAGTTCTTGTTGTTATTTGAACTCGCGACAAGAGAATTTTCTGGTTTTACCCGCATTATCAGTTGTAAAAAACAGCTGAAAATAAAAAGTTGATAAGTGTATTGTGTAACAATTCTTATAAAAGCTTAAGTATAATATTTTTATACTACGCACAATTTGCGTAGCGTGGATTTTTATTGCTAACAATGAAAAAAAAACCTTTTTTTTTTTTGTTAGATGAAGACTTTTTCTATCATAATAAATCGCTTATGTTACATTTGTTAAAATCTTCTTAAAAGTAAAAATAAATTAAAAAAAAAGAATTATTGAGGAAAATAGGTTTCTAAAAGAGTTAGTGAAAATTGATAATTAAACTATTTACAAAAATTTGAAAATAAAAATGCCATTAGTTAAAAGACTTAAAAATTGTTAGCTAACATAAGAGTATTATATTTTGAAGAGGCTCTACAGTATAAATTAAAAGTAGAACAAAACTTATATAAAACTAATTTTATTTAATTAAGAAATACAGCTAATATGATATTATATCTTTAAGTTTTACATTACTTTAAAAATATAGGATTGATACCAAACTCAGAGTATTTTTTTTACTAAAATTTAACTTAACAAAAAAAAAAGCCTAAACAGACTTAAAATAGAAAAGTATACAAACAAGAAAGTTTTATGTACAAACTACAGTTTAGATAAAACTAGATCAGCTCTACAATTTTAAAAGAGTCAAATTTTATATATATATTAATAAATTTAAAACACAACTGTTATTTTTTAATTAAAAGATAAGAGATCTGATTATCTCATACAAGCTTAATTTTCTAAAAAAATTCTAGGATATATGTATACCTGAATATTTAAATTCACTAAAAGGTTATTATGACAACAATTCAAACTTACCTTTCAATAAACAAAAAATATATATCTTTATGTCATAAATAATTATTAAACTACACCGTTTGGTCTTTTAAAATGTTATAGCAATTTTTATTAGAGTTAAAGAGTCATAAGTACAATTTTATTCACTATTTTTTATCTGATTCCTATTTAAGTAAGAAACTTATTTCTATACCACTTTACTGATACATTACAAAACGTTTTTACTATTCAACTGGCTTAAATATTTATCAGCATAAAAGTGTAAATCTGGATTGGATTTTAAAAAATAAAAGTTTCTAATACCTTTTAATGTTTTAGTTTTGGCACTGCACACTAAAAAACCTAAGAGAACAAAACTACACCTTAAATAAAGTAGGGTATAAAATTTTGAATGAACATCTTCATTTAAACTTAAAAAAAATAAATTATTTTGAAATAAAATCTTGCTCAACTGAAAGAGAGTTAACCTTTGACTTCAACATTCAAATTTTTAAATTTAGTTTTTTATTACTGATTTTACATTATTTGTTTCTAACACACAAAAACCACTTAACTTATTTGTTGTAAAATAGAAAAAAAAATCTTAATTTATACTAAACTGGAATCCAGTATACGTTTATAAAAAATATTATAACAATATGAAAATATAAACTATAAATGTTTTTCATAATAACTTATTAGTAATATACTTATTTTTTTTGATATTTATTATTATTTTGCAGTTATGCTATAGAGCTTTACCTTAAACTCATTATCATAATACGTCCTTGTAAAAAGTGTATGCATTTTCATAAAATTTGATTGAAAATTTAAAGAAAAATCTTATTTACTCTGTCAACTTGAAAATAAAAACTCTCTTATGTTATTTCTAGACTATATTTAGTTTTTTTTTTGTAGAAAACAATGAAGTATAATTACTAACATTTAAAAAAACTAAAAATAACCATATAATAAATAACGATTGAGTTCGAAAGTTTTTAGTATATACTTTAATATCATTTTGGTAGTAAAAATTTTATTAATAAATCTCTTTACAATTCAACTAATGTTTATAATTCTGAAAACAAATGTTTTAAGTTCATTATTTTTGTTTCGTTAATACACATATACCATAAAAATTAAAGTATTTTCTTATAAGTTATTGATCATTAAATATATACATTTGTTAGCATATCATCTAAACTAAAAGAAAATAAGTTTGCTATCTTTTTGACAGCAAACTTTATGTTCTAAAGATATTATGTTTTGTACTGTTAGTGATACCATGGAATGTCATTACCAATAGACATTTTAGTTTTAAGATTTATAAGAAATTAAAACGTTCCTTCTGTTTATTATTGAATCAACAAACAATATTCAATTTTGAAAGTTTCAATGTTGTCAAACTTTTAAAAACGTGTTTTAGACGATAAAATAATTATATTCTTAGATTTAAAACTAGTTTATAGTTGTAGGTTTAGAAACCATTTAAACTGTTAAAAACAATTTTTATAAAATAAAAGTTATGTCTTTTTGATTTTATTTATTTTTGTTAAAGAGACTAAGCAGTAAATCTAGAATAATAGTTTATTGATAGCAAACATTAATACTTAAAAAAAAACTAACAATTGATACGATGTTTGTACATTGTGTAGTCAGATTTACTCCATAAAAAATAACAATAACTAATTTATACTTAAAACTTTTTTATTAGTTAATTGTAATTTTTTGTACATATAAATAGTTAAGGTAACACAATTATCGTTTACAGGTTTTTATAATCTAGTGAACTATTTCTAATTTTATGTGAACACATTTAACCACATTTATTTACATGTAACGTGAATACATAATATATTTGGAAACAGAGCGACAACTGCTTATTATAGTTAAAGAACACACTAGGCCAAAAAGTATAGCATTATTTTCTTATATCGAACAATTTATACTTTTTTTTAAAGTGTTTTGATGTTGAGCAGTTGAGTCAATATAACTAAAAAACTCAAACTAAGTTATTTAACTAGGTCTTTGTAAATGATCTTGAATTAAACTTAACGGTTTTAATAGTCCATTTTTATTCTGATTAGCTGTTTAGCTTTTATTGTCAATATGATAATTTTTCTACTGATTTTTTTAAAAGTTTTTTAGTATTTTTTGACTGTTTAGTTTATTAAGTATTTATTTTATTTTGTGTAGAAAACTAATTAGTTTTTGAAAGCCATGCTCGAACAATTTGTAAGGGAAAAGCGTTGTTATTTATTAACTGCTTTCAAAATGTTAAATATCTTAACACGAAACTGGTGTTTTAAATTTACAATTTTCTTTATTTCATTTGTATTAATTTTAACAATATCTTTCAACTTAAGATGTCGTATACTTGAAATCAACATAAACAGAACATGAAAAACTTAAAGGTTTATGTACTAATTTGACATCTTTGATCATTACTAAAAATAAAAAGACACGAACACAAAGATAATGCTTTATTGTTATAAAGTAATAAAAAAAATGTTTTTTTTTAACAGTAATCAAAAGAAAATTTCAATATCTTAAACAATAAATTAACCACAAAACTATCAAAAACTTATTTTAAGTAATTTTTAATGTATTTACTTTTTATATGTAAAAATGTTTGTTTATAAAAACAATAAGTGTTTAAAAGTGAAAGAAACATATAGTAAATGTTGTATTATAACTTGCATTTAAGTACCATTGTACAAAATGTATACCTAAAATAAATACCAAAAAAATTAATATCTAGTTTGTCTTATTTAAAATTAATACGTAATTACTTTTACTTTTTTTCGGATTAGAAATCAAGTCGAAAACCGGTATGTGAGCTTATTTCAATTTTAACTTTTACTCTTTTATCGGAGTGAAACGCAAACGTCGAAGTGCGGAAAAGCGCTCTAATTTCAATAAAAACTTTTACTTTTTTTCAACAAAAGTGGACGTTAGAAATGCCGAAGCTCGATTTTTACTTTTTTTCAGGGTCAAAATTTGCTACAAAAATGACTTCTCACTCTCAAAACCGGTGTTTTCGAACTCCCACGGGACCCCGAAAACAGGTTTTCGCGCGCTCCTCCCCCCTAAAATTTTCCCGGCAACCGTTTGCTGGACCGTCGAAACGCGCTGGACCCCATTATAATTTTTTACTTTTTTAAAAAGCGTAAATTTCAACCAAAATTTGTGATAAAAACCACATTTTTCTCAAAACCTCAACATTTCGGAGTTTTACGCAAAAAAATGAAATTAAAACACTTTCGCCCTCTGCGGGTCGAAAATGGCCGGTTTTGACCTTTAAATTTTACTTTTTTGGAAGAAAAATATCGATGAATCGAGGTATTTGAGCGGTTTTCAATTTTAACTTTTACTTTTTTTGGATTAAAAATATAGTTGAATTCCGGTATGTGAGCTTATTTCAATTTTAACTTTTACTTTTTTTCGGATTAGAAATCAAGTCGAAAACCGGTATGTGAGCTTATTTCAATTTTAACTTTTACTCTTTTATCGGAGTGAAACGCAAACGTCGAAGTGCGGAAAAGCGCTCTAATTTCAATAAAAACTTTTACTTTTTTTCAACAAAAGTGGACGTTAGAAATGCCGAAGCTCGATTTTTACTTTTTTTCAGGGTCAAAATTTGCTACAAAAATGACTTCTCACTCTCAAAACCGGTGTTTTCGAACTCCCACGGGACCCCGAAAACAGGTTTTCGCGCGCTCCTCCCCCCTAAAATTTTCCCGGCAACCGTTTGCTGGACCGTCGAAACGCGCTGGACCCCATTATAATTTTTTACTTTTTTAAAAAGCGTAAATTTCAACCAAAATTTGTGATAAAAACCACATTTTTCTCAAAACCTCAACATTTCGGAGTTTTACGCAAAAAAATGAAATTAAAACACTTTCGCCCTCTGCGGGTCGAAAATGGCCGGTTTTGACCTTTAAATTTTACTTTTTTGGAAGAAAAATATCGATGAATCGAGGTATTTGAGCGGTTTTCAATTTTAACTTTTACTTTTTTTGGATTAAAAATATAGTTGAATTCCGGTATGTGAGCTTATTTCAATTTTAACTTTTACTTTTTTTCGGATTAGAAATCAAGTCGAAAACCGGTATGTGAGCTTATTTCAATTTTAACTTTTACTCTTTTATCGGAGTGAAACGCAAACGTCGAAGTGCGGAAAAGCGCTCTAATTTCAATAAAAAATTTTACTTTTTTTCAACAAAAGTGGACGTTAGAAATGCCGAAGCTCGATTTTTACTTTTTTTCAGGGTCAAAATTTGCTACAAAAATGACTTCTCACTCTCAAAACCGGTGTTTTCGCACTCCCACGGGACCCCGAAAACAGGTTTTCGCGCGCCCCTCCCCCCTAAAATTTTCCCGGCAACCGTTTGCTGGACCGTCGAAACGCGCTGGACCCCATTATAATTTTTTACTTTTTTAAAAAGCGTAAATTTCAACCAAAATTTGTGATAAAAACCACATTTTTCTCAAAACCTCAACATTTCGGAGTTTTACGCAAAAAAATGAAATTAAAACACTTTCGCCCTCTGCGGGTCGCAAATGGCCGGTTTTGACCTTTAAATTTTACTTTTTTGGAAGAAAAATATCGATGAATCGAGGTATTTGAGCGGTTTTCAATTTTAACTTTTACTTTTTTTGGATTAAAAATATAGTTGAATTCCGGTATGTGAGCTTATTTCAATTTTAACTTTTACTTTTTTTCGGATTAGAAATCAAGTCGAAAACCGGTATGTGAGCTTATTTCAATTTTAACTTTTACTCTTTTATCGGAGTGAAACGCAAACGTCGAAGTGCGGAAAAGCGCTCTAATTTCAATAAAAAATTTTACTTTTTTTCAACAAAAGTGGACGTTAGAAATGCCGAAGCTCGATTTTTACTTTTTTTCAGGGTCAAAATTTGCTACAAAAATGACTTCTCACTCTCAAAACCGGTGTTTTCGAACTCCCACGGGAGTGTTTTTTAGTGTAATGTAAATCTACAAATATAAACTAAAAAGTTAACCAGATCAAAACAAAGCTATTAACATATTTAAAACATAAACAATTTTATAAATACTGTAGACTTCCTCTTCAGTTCGCACTTTGAAAAAAATCAAAAAGTTTAAACTCAAAAATTGTTACCATTTTTTATACAAAATGATAAACTTAAATATGTTATATGCAATAACGTTATGAATAAACATGAAATCAACTAAAATATAAAACAAACATTCATAAAAAAAAAAGATCTATATAAGCTATTAAATATTGTGTATTTTCTTTTTATCAATACTTAGTTAGTAATAGACTTTATTTAAGTTAAATTTAAGAAAATGTAAATTTGCACTTTTTTTTTGGTTAAAAATTGCGAACTCAAGAGGAAGTCTACCGTAATTAATATTTATTAGGAATTATGCAAACATGTTATAGAATAAATAACTTAGAATAATTTTTAATATAAAAAGACTACTTAAATACAATACAAACTAGGTTAAATAAAAAGTATTTTAAAAGATCAAATAAATAAAAGAAACTTTCATAAAATAATGTCTGCTACTGAATTCTAATATAATGCGAATGATGAGGTTCATTAATGCTTGCAAATTTTTCTAATCTGATTCTAAATCAGTCAAATAAAGCCTCAAGTCACCTCCTTTACAAATATCTAGATTAGATATTTTGCTCAAGATAATTAAACTAAAAGCTTTCTCAACAACATAGCTAGAAGGATTAACTATACACAACAATCTAAATGCCTCTCAAATGATTGGATACTTTTGCCTTAGTTTTTGTTGAGTCCAAAAGCTTTTATATCGTTCTTTGGAAAAAATTACTTTAAGTTCAAGGCCAGTTTGTAAGTCTGTAAGTTTGTAAGGTTTTCTGTTAGTCGTTTACTTCAAAAAGATCTGCCACGAAAAGGATATATATTTTTATCTACATGATAGCTTTTTTGTGTCAAATAGAAATTTTACTACTTAATATGTTGAAATTCTTAAAAGTTCCAGATTTTTAGATTTTTTTTTGCTTAAATTGTCAAATTCCAGGTTTATAGGTAAATTGGCAACCCTGTATATTTTTATTTCTTAGTCTAACTTAATGACTTTTCAAAAAACAATTGGAAGTATCATGAGGTTTAGTTAATACAGAAAACATAGATTTTTACAAACCATTTATGATCCTAAATAACATATATTTTAGGTTAAAAAATAGGGAGAGGAATTCCGATCGTCTATGATCTATGTAATTGTTGAATAAGAAAACATATGTAATTAACATGAAAGTAGGAGCCACAAGTACTTGATTTTTTTCTCTATATTTTACATAAACACAATAAACTTTTTTGTTTAAGTTTTACCTCAGGGTCAAATATTTAATAGCAAGTTAAAATTAGTAAAATAGCAAGATAAAAAGAAAAAATTTTTTTGACAACCCAATTTTTTAAAATCGCCCCCTTTTCGCCCCCTTACTAGTTATCGCCCACCCTTTCGCCCCCTTATTAATTATCGCCCCCCGAATTACTAAAATCGCCCCCAGGGGGGCGATATCGCCCACTTTGGGAAACCCTGTTGTAGATCAACAATTTATCAATTCAACAGTATCATATTGTTTTTATAAAGCTTTCTAATACAACTTATATTTTATTAAATTCCATAACAACTTATTAAATAATTAAGTCATGCATTTAAAAAAACATTTATTGTACAATTTCATGGTTAAACTTAACAAACATTTCGAAACAAACCTTTACAGTATGGAAAACCGCTTGAGCAACCAGTAACAATTTATTGATGGTGTAGATCTCCACGAACTGTTTCAGTTTATCACGTCAACTCGAAAAGCTCCAAGTTTACTTCGGGTATGTTGATATCAAAAGGTGCTACTTCCGGTCAACGTGTACTAAGAAAAGAAGAAAAATTGCACGTTTTAGCAGAAAAGATGTTCAAAAAACTAGTTCACCAGAAAACCTTAAATGTGAAGTATACTGCAAAAAAACAGTCGATGAGCGTTATAATTAAACAGAAATTGTTTTTAGATAATTTAGATGATTTATGTGTTTGTTTTAAAAACTTTAAAACAACTGTATTAATTCGTCTCGTTTTTATTATTTTTATTTCTTTTAAATTTCCTAAAATACAACTCTGTGTAATGAGATAAAATATTTTGTCAATCCCCTATAAATAAAAGGTTGTTGTTGCTCTTAATAGCTAGAGAGAGTGTTGAGTTATTAAACTGTTCGAATCGTATTCTATTATCAGTTATTATCTTAAATTATTGCCTAACATAAAATAATGTGAATAAAAATTAATTAATAAGGTAAATAAGTAGTTATTCTTCATTTAAAAAATAATAATTCGTTTATACTTAAGTGTACAGTATACAGGGTTGCCACTTGTTTTTTCAAAAAATGTCCAGGTTTTCTGAATTTCTTCCAGGTTTTTAAAAGTACACATTTTTATAGTTTGAATAAAACAGTTTTATGTTAGTAACAAAGAAGTAAAAAGTAACACTATAAACTTTATTTTTAATTGATTGTATGAAGCCAATTTTAGTTGCTATATCTATTTAATATACTATACAACATAATACAGTTATTTATACACAAAATGCTGAAATACAATAAAAAAAAGTATTAAGAATCATAAAATAAAACAGTTTACAAAAGTGCCAGGCTTGGTTTAGGTAAAGTAATATATTTTAAAGTAAAAAAGATAGATATTGTATTTTAAATAAAACATACCAACTATAGACAAGAAAATTTTATGTATAAAATAGTTTACTGTCAGTTTTTTGTGTCTATCTTCATTAAAACTTTAAAACAAACCATTTTAGAAAACCTCCTTGAGCACCAGTAATGACATGTTTGATATGTGTCTCTCAAAGAGCTTATTCAGTGAGCTTTACTTGCTGGTTTTATATGGTTGTTTATCCATGTCCTAAGTAAAATAGTGTTTATATTAGATTGCTTTTGGTCTTAATGTTATAGAAATGAGTACTAATTACAAAGTTTTTAAATAATTTAAGCTTTGTCTACCATATACATTTTGTCTATAAACTATCTAATGATTATCTCAAAACTATTACTCTTTTATAAAAGCAATGCATAGACTTATTAAATTTATTGGAGTTTAATAAATGAAAATATATCAATTAATGTAATAAGAGTTGATCTAATTATCATGTTTCAAAATAAACTTAAACTGTGTGGCAATTTTATATTTGTACGTAATTTGAATTATATGTTTGTACATTTAGTAATTAACAATTGTAAAAGTTTATTTCATTGAATCAACTGACAATATTTTTATCTCAAATGAAATTTCAACTTTGTTATAGTGCTAAAAAATAACTGGCTGCTTATAAGAGTTAGATTTAATGTGTGATTAATGAGTTAATTTTATTAAAATGATAATAACTTGTTTCTTATAAACTAACAAGTATTATGTCAACATTTTGATGCCAAATATTTAGTTTAAAGATTTTAGTCTACAAAAAACAAATATAGTTTACAAAAGTTATTCTGTTAGAAGTAGTTAAAAACAACAGAAGTTATTTTAAAAAGTTAGGAAAGTCTAAGGACAGAATAACAATTTAAAACAAAGTCAGCAAGTACAAATTCTTTGAGCTTTTTATACAATGACAATTTTCATATTTTATAACTTTATGTTCTGCTGTACATATGCTTATTAGTAAACATGATTAAATTAAACTTTCTTCTATGAAAAAAAAGAATATTAAAAAATAAATAGTTCAAAGAGAAGCTATGTATGGTATACATAAATCTTGTCTTTGAAAATTTATAAACTTTACAGTAAGCTTTAAATCAGGGTTTCCCAAAGTGGGCAAAGTGGCCCCCAAGGGGACCATGAGGCCATAATTTGAAACTTACACTAGATATTCTTGAGTTGCAGATGAAAAGAAAAAAAAAAGATCTTCGGTGTTTTTTATCGTAGTTTATGAGTAATCTTGTTCAAGGGGGTAATGGCGTTTTCAATTTCTTTAAATTTGCAAAATGGTAGTTATTAATCAATATTGAATAAAAGATGTATCTAACATTTGTAAACTCTATGGCTCTATAAACAATAAAAAATGATAATAATTGTATCATATTTATAAACTATTTTAATGGGTAAATAGTTATGAAACTAACATAGCTTAAACTTTGACTAGAACTAACCATTGCCAATCTTTAAACTCAAAAAAATTGTCCTGAGTGACTAAAAACTATCTTGAATGACCTTAAACTGTCTTGAGTCATGCTGACTTTTTTTTTATTTTAAAAAAGATTAAATAAGTTATAATATTTTTTTCAAACTTTCTTAAAACAGCCTATATAATTTGTAATTAAAGTTTTTAAGTAGTTTAATTATTTTAAACAGAAAATTTATTTCTTAATTGTATTTTCTGGTTGATTTTATCAAAAAAAACTAGTGAGCTACTAAGCTATAAGTAATATTTTTTTATAACTTGGTTATAATATCTAGATTGTTCTAAAAAATACCAGTTGGTTAACCTCTTAACACTTTGAACTTACTTTTGATATATATTTGATTAAATTTGAAAGAATTTAACTGGTAAGTTATGAAATGAATAAACTATTTCAAACTTAATTTGTATAATTAAAAAATTTATTGAATTATAATTTATTAACTTTTAAACTTTTTATTTTAATGTTCCGAAAACTATTTTTTTTTATTATCATAATAATACTAAAGTTCAAGATGTCGTTAAAAAACATTTGTTCTTAGCTTTTATACACCTTTGTCTAACCTACTATAACAAAAATATAATAAAAGTGATGTTATATGTACTTAATCCACTTCAATTAATAATTACAAGGAACACATATCCTTACTCATAATAACTAATATTAAGAAATTAATTCAAGTTGAAATTTTTGTTACAAAAATGTTAAATTTAGAGACTAACTTAAATGTAAAGAGAAGAAATTAAATTTTACAAAACTTATGTAGGACCTAACGTGCCTACATAACTTTTTTAGCTAAACATTAATAATTAATATATAATAATTAGTATTTTTTTAAAGGACTACATTTTAGTTTAAGACATAAAAACAATTATATATTAAACAATAGTATTTAAGATTTAGTAAACTAAACAATAAAACTGAAAATTTTTACTGATTAAGAATTAGATACAGGGTTTCCAAATGTTTTTCAAAAATTTCTTCCAAGGTTTTCAAAAGTACAATATTTTGGATGTATTCTTTAACATATATAACTAATTCAAAGGTAAAAATCTGTTGTAAATAACATAACAACATTGAAAAGATACTGTAAACCTACTCTAAATGTGTTTCTAAATAAAAAAAAAATTATGATAACAAAAAAATATCAATATGATAGATATTTTGTATCAAAACAAAATTTCATTACTTAAGATTTAAAAGTTACTTTAATTTCTAGGTCTTTTCAGGTTTTTTGCTAGTCTTAGTTGTTGTAAAATATGGAAAAATTAAAAAGTTATTAACTAAATAAGGTTTTAAATAACTTAATACAAATGAACAGTCTGAGTTGCATTAGGTTAGTCTAATTTTAACTAGATTTATATAAAATTTAAAAAAAAAACACAGTTTAAAGTCTAAATAAAAGTAATTTTACTAACCAAAGTTAAATACCAAATTATCAATTTTAAGAACTGATGAAATTTTAATTTTTAAGCAAGATCAAGATTTCTTTAACTATCATAAATTCAATAAAAATATCTAAACTAGCTAGAAATTTGCAAAAAAAAAAACATTTTTAGTTAGTCTGAGTTTTTTTATTATCATATTGAATTAGTCTTTATTAGCTCAAGTAAAAAAAAAATCAATTAGTTATCCTGAGTAGCTGGAATGTGTGGTGTTCCCGTTAAACAAACCCTTAGTGACTTAACATTTATAAAACATCACAAATTCAAGTAATCATGAATTAAAACAAAAAATGTGGACACACCCTAAAACTCAAATCCCCAAGCAAATGTTTATCAACTAGACTAAATGTGATAATAAGTATTCTATCTACTATAGATGGTTTATATAAATTTTAATGGTCTGTTATATATTACCATGGTTGCCACTGATCAAGATGAGAAAAATTTCCTGACTTTTTCCTGATCTATAACCAAAATTTTCCTGACTTTTTTAAATCAGTTTTACTTCTTTAAATTGTTCACATAGTTTAATAAAAAACTACCCAAACTATTAAACATAAGGCCTTAAATTAAAAATCAATTAAAAAAGAATATACTTAAGTAACTGTAAATAAAGACATAAAAAAATAGACATCTGTTATATAAAATATTTCATCTTATCATTTAATATAAGATTTGTAACAAATAAATATACTCTTATATACTTTAAAAACTTAAGTTACTCTAAAAAACAAAATAATAAGTAAACTTAATCTTGGCATATACCTCTCTTATAACTTAATTTATAAACTTAAACAACTTTGAAAACATTATAAAGAGGTAAAGTATACACATTACCTTATTACATAAATTACTAAACTCAATTATTTAAACAAAATTTTATTCTAAAATTATGCTAGATAAACTTTTGTGTATATATTACAGTTTCACTTGGGAATTGTGCTTGCTACAGATCATCAATACTAAAAAGCTTACAAAGTCTGCTTGTTTAAGTATGGTACTTGTTCAATATGTTAATAGAAATTTTTTGCAGTTTTATAAAGGAAATTTTACTAATTTATACCAGGTGAAGGCATTGGAAATAATTTGAATATTTTTGTAAGTTTCTAAGAAAATTTTGGATTTTTTTTCTGACTTTGAAGGACTTTTAATTAATTTTTACCATTTGAAGGTTTTGGAAAACAAGGAATTTTGTGAATTTAAACTGACAAAATCTGACTTATTTTAAATTTTATCAAATTTGCTGACTTTTTCTGACTTTGTCTTTTTTTTAAATTTTTACTGAATTTTCCTGATTTCCAGACTTCTCTTGACCGAGTGGCAACCCTGTATAAAATAGTAGTAACATATTACCCTCTTAGACTAATAAGTAATTATTTAATATATTTAAACTGATAGAAAATATAAAATATAATCAATTTTGACAACAATTCTTATGAACTTTTGTCTTCATGAATTAAATAGTATAACTAATAACTAAAAAATACTTAAAGTCCAAAGGGTAATGTAAAAGATCTATACCAGGTTTTCCCTAAGTGGGCCATGACAGATACTCAGGGGGCAACGAGCAGCAAAGAGGAAGAGGGGGGCCATGAGGCCATAATTTAAAACTTACACTAGATATTCTTGAGTTGCAAATGAAAAGAAAAAAAAAGATTTATGTGTATTTTATGAGTAATCTTGTTGAAGGGGGCCATTGCTTTTTCAATTTCTTTAAAGGGGGCCATTTGCAAAAGAAAATTGGGAAACCCTGATCTATACCATTTCCATATTAACAAAAACAAGAGCTCCACATTATTTGTATAAAATGAGTGTTGTTTCTACATAAAAAGTGTATTGTTACAATGTAAACAAAATCCATTTTGTGTTTAGCATCCATGTAAACAAAACTGCAATTTGATTAAATATCAGGGATTGAATATTTGAAATCGTTTACTATATTTTAGGTAAAAGTAAATTTTAGAATTTAAGTATACATATTTAAACAAAATCACTTTAAACTTATATTGAAAGTAACAAAACTATTCAATTGAATTATTTATATTAAACGTAAATTTAAGTGCAAAAATAGTGTTTAAAACTAATAATTTATAATGTAAATTTAGAATATAAAAGTTTGCTTTAAGATTATCACAACATAATATTCTATAATAAACTTAGTGAGTTGAAAAAAACCAATACTTTGAAGTTAAAACTAATAGAATATTTAAAACTGATGTATATTTATAATTCATGAAATTTTTAGTTTATTTGAATAAACATAAAACAGTTGTCATTTTTTATATTTGTTGACACGCAACATTATATTTATTTAACTTATGATGTTTTAAACATGTATGTTTCTTTTATTTAAACGAACGTACTATAAATGTTAAATTAACTTTACGTTAAAATTCTTAAAACATGATAATTTTGGTACAAACTAAATTCTTTTAAAAGTCAATAGAAAATTTTTGAAGTAAATACAGAGATACTAGTAAAATTAATTAACCTTTTTTTTTATTGAAAATTTTAAGCTTAACTTTCCTTATTCATCAAGGTAGCTCAATAAGAAGATAAAATCACTTTAATTTTTAAAACTTTAACACTTTTGCAAACAACGTTTTAAAGATATTATGTGATGTTTAAAAACTGTTTTACGGTTTTATTTGAAAGAATAACTTAGTATTCAAGAAATTTTTAAAACGAAATTGTTTAAAACTAAAATGCTTTTACCAGTTAAAAATTACAGTTATAGAATGTTAACTATTTAAAGTTCTTCCTTTTAATATAATGCTAAAGTTTATAGTTTGATCAGTATTAGTTTTAAAAGGTTGGTCTTATTTTATATATCAACAAATTTAATTTAAATTATTTAGTAAAAAGCTTTGAAATGTTTTAAAATATCAGATGTTATTATAGTAAAGGATAAAAATAAAATTACGCACACTTTTAAGTTTTTTATAGAACTACCTCTTAGTAATCAAATCAAATGTTTAAACTATTGATTTTTCTTTAAAAATGTACAGCATTGAAGTATTATCAAAAAACTTTGTAAATTTTAAGTTCAAAGGTGAATAAAAAACTACTTTGAATTACAAAGCATATCAATTAAAACTGAAAACTACTACAAGCTTCAATTTATGTTTAATATCAAAGTTTGTTGAAGTTTAAGATATTGATATACATTTTAATCTAACCAAACCATTAACAACATTTACTAAGAATTTGTAAGTTTAAATTCTAAAGATATTTAACTTAAGGAATATAAAAACTGTTTAAAAAAAAAGTTTTTTACTTCATTATGTTAAAACAAAAGTTATGATCTAGTTGAAAAAGAATAGATAAAACTAGCTTATAAATTTATCTACGATAATAATTTTAAATAAGCTAAGTAAATTTAACAATATAGAATAACATTAGCAGTAACTTAAAATAACAGAAATTTTTTAAAGCTAAAAGATGTCAATTATACAAAACGAACTATGAATGTAAAAAGTTAAATATTGAAAATAAAGTCTGCTGCCAACAAGACTTGGTTTCACGATCTCTGATTTATGAGCCTAATGCTTTTTCCAATACTTTACGTGATATGTTAGTTACGCACTGTCAAGAAGTACTATAAACCTTAAGACATCATTTTAATTACATTTTCAGATTAACTTTAATTGAACTATTACATTTGATTGGTGTAAAAATAAGTAATTAAACGTTGATACTTTTATCTAAATCTGTATAATTAAGAGAATATAAGAAGTTATTAACTAGATTGTTACATATCAATTTAGTCATACTAGTTAAACTTATTTACAAGTTTACAAAAGTTATAACTAGTTAATTAATTCGAAATTATATACAGCAACAAAGGAATATATATAAAAAAAACTTTTTTTTTTTAACTCATTTTAAAATATTCTTTTATTTTAACTTTAATAAAATTTTGACATATCAATAGTGTTTCTATATATTAAACTTAAAAATTTAACTTTTAGTTAAAAATAGGTTTCACTTGTGTGCTTTAATCATTAACATCCATCTGATAAAATTTATTCATAACTGTTAGCGTAAATTTAATTGACTGAGTTCTTTAAACGTAAAATATATAAAAAACTTTAAAACCATTAAACTAATTGAGTTTAGTCCCTGCTCTTTTTCATTGTATACAATTTAATGAGCTTGTGCCATAATTAAAATTATGAATTGATAGAAAACAATACCAAAATATTACTTGATTAACAAACTCTTAGTTTAATTTATAAACATATGAAACAGTTGTTGTTTTTCAAAAAATACTTTACATGACATTATAAGCTTTCAATAAAACCAGTTTGCAAAACTTTAATAAGTATAAGTCTAAAAACAAAAAATCTCGTTATTTTCGGTAATTATATATATTAATGAAGAAATTTTAATAAATGAAAATCTAAGCTGTCCACTTTTTAAACGTATGGAAACAGTTCGTTAGACTTTAAATCTACGTGAGTTATTTTTTTCAAATACTAAGTTTGTTAATAATTAGTACATCGAAACCAGTAAAAAATGACAAATATGGCTCAACTTTAGCAATTTATTTTCTGACTTAATGTCTGCAAAACTTTAAAATACATTGGCTTTTATAAAACTCTTAAAAAGTCTTTAAATAATTAAGTTTACATAACTACAGTTTATTCAAATAAAAACTCGTTGTTAGTAACCAAAAAAAATTGGCCCAGTATTATTTTAAACAACTAAAGTATCTTTCTGAAACGCAGCTGTTATTTTTCTTAAAAGGTGGATTTTAATAATTTTCCATAGAAACTTGACAGAAAAAAAAACTCTATTCGTAAGTTACAAAAAGTTTACAAGCAAGTTTTATCAATACAAAAATTTTTAATTACAGCTTCAAATAAAACAATAATATTCAAAAAAACTCTTAAAATTATGAAGGCATAATTTTTTGAACCAAACAAAGTTAAACTTTAAATATAACTTCCACTTTACGTAGAAACTCTTTACTTTTTTAGGCTGTGACCATACTTGCCATTATTATATTTACGCAGTTTAACTTTCCATTTACATAAGCACAAAAAAAAAAACGCTATAAAATATGGCAATTGTGGCGAGGACTTGCTTGGTTTACGTTTTTTAATGTTAAACAGTTTTTATATAAATTACATAGTTGTTATTTCATTAAATCTAAAAAAAACGTATAGTTAAGTTTAAAGTTCTGAACGTTCTTTAAATAATATTATTTTAATGTTGTAAAGTTTTATATTTTTATAACGAAAAAACTAATTGTTAAACATATTAGAGAGTAAAGACTCGCATTTGTTAGTATTTTAAAAAACAGATAAAAAAAACTTTTGTTTATATAGTTTAGAATATGTAATTTTTCTTATTATATGTTTTAAGCAGGTAGCTGAGTCGTTAAGGAGGTCCAACTTTTAAAACTTTTTACTTATTTGAAATAATACAATATTGTCAATTTTCCTAGTTTTTATTCAAAGTGTGAGATTTAAATAGCTTATTATAATTACACTCATTAAAGGTACTTTTACTTTTCGTAAAAAAATCTAAAAGAAATTAAAAACTTTACGGAAATGTTGAACTTAAGTTTTTAAGACTTCTAAAATTAATAGGGGTACAATTATACTTGTTTAACTTATGGTAAACTGTTTAAAATAGACTTTATATTTAATTACTTTAATTTAATTTTTATCGATTTTATATATAGGAAAAAAAGTTTTTTACTCAAATAATTGTTTAATAAAAAAAATCATGTTAACGATAAAGAAGTATACAGAGTAAGATATATGTTTTTTATATAAAGTACCAGATTCAGATGGTAAATTTAACTTTTGTTGGAATACATAGTTTAGTAACTTAAATTAGTTTGATAAATATCAGGATTATACTTTTATCAAAATTCTATTGAGTATTATGTTAAGCTCAAAACAAATGTTTAAGTTTTGTAAAGTTGTCTATAAGCATTTAACTTTAGCTACGATTTTTTTTTAACCTACTATGACTAATCCCTGGTTAACAAAATACTTTGTATAAAATATTTTGTGGTAACCTGTTTGTTGTATTACTGCGCATGCTCAGAAATACAACATAACATTCACTTAAAACTGTTACACAGAAATACACTGCAAAGTCAATGTAAGGTAAGTAATGGTATTGTCATTATTTATAAAATTTCTAATGAAATAACTTGAAATTAACATATATTTAAGATTTTACAATAATTTGTGTACAACACACTCTACACAATAAACTGATTTTTTAAGTTGTTTAGTTTACATTCATTTTTAAACCAAAGTAAATAAAACTATTTTTTTTAAATCATTGTATAGTACTCATTGTACTTACCATGTAAATATATTTTTAAATATAGTAGTTTATTTAAATTAAAACTATTATTGTGATTCACCTTTATATTCAACTTAAACTAAAATTAACATATATGTTAAGATAGTTATTGACAGTGAAGTGGAATTTAGTTATTATAAGTAAATATAATAATGGTTTAATTCAAAACTTTGATAGTGTTTAAAATGAAAACTATAACAAAGTATTATTATTTATAAAATTTCTAATGAAATAACTTGAAATTAACATATATTTAAGATTTTACAATAATTTGTGTACAACACACTCTACACAATAAACTGATTTTTTAAGTTGTTTAGTTTACATTCATTTTTAAACCAAAGTAAATAAAACTATTTTTTTTAAATCATTGTATAGTACTCATTGTACTTACCATGTAAATATGTTGTTAAATATAGTAGTTTATTTAAATTAAAACTATTATTGTGATTCACCTTTATATTCAACTTAAACTAAAATTAACATATATGTTAAGATAGTTATTGACAGTGAAGTGGAATTTAGTTATTATAAGTAAATATAATAATGGTTTAATTCAAAACTTTGATAGTGTTTAAAATGAAAACTATAACAAAGTAGGTTTTTTAACAAATTTCAGTTTGTTGTTTTTCACTAATTGATAAACTTTGAGTTTTACATACTCAAGAATTAAATGTGTTTCTTCAACAACAAGATTGCTATGGAAATATCATTACATAAAAAAATAATTAAAAATTAATATGATATTTTAGTATATGTTTACATCTGGACTTTTAGTTTATAAATGGTAATAATTAATAAAATTATTAACAATTATTAGTAATATAACAGCAAAGAATGACAACAACAATAACTATTAAAATTTTAATTTGATAAAAAAAATCTTAATTTTGAGCTGATCTATTCTAATTAAGAGTTAAATATATTGTAGTTTACATTAATTCAATAATTCTTAAAAATGGTTACATGATAAGGAGGAATTTTATTAATAAAATATGTCAACACATTTTTTGTTAAATCCTGTAAAAGGGACCTGTAAAACATTTAATATTACTATACTGTTTTGACCATTGCTACTTTTTTTTAAGTCTTCATAAAGTCATAGAATTATGTTTTAAGCTAATCTTAAATTATTTTAGAATATATTATTATTTTAAATTTTAAGTTAGTTTGTCAGTGATAATAAAACGTTAATAATGGACTAGTAATTTTAGTTTGTTCCAAAATAATGTTTTTTAATATAAATTTATGTCTCTAGTAAATTCATTGTGTAATACAATACTAAATACTAATTTAGCCCTAAATACAGGGTGGCTATTGTTGTTTTAGTGTTTTTCTCAAGGTTTTCAAAAGTTTTCTTGTTACTATTTAATTTAAATTTTAATATAACAAAAAACTGACTTATAAAAAGATACAATAATAGTGGTTAAAGTGTGTTTAATAATAAGTAAAGTTTTAAATGTTATGCAATCTTTTGTGTATTTCAATTTATTCAAAAATTTATTAGTTTCCTAGTACAATTGGTCAAGAAACAAGATTTTTAGGTTTATTGTGGATTTTGATTTAATATTAAAGTCTTCCCAGATTCTTTTTGCCTAACTTATAAAATTTTATTTTATTCCAGGCTAATGGCCACCTTGTAAACATAATCTGCAAGTTATTTTGCTTTTTGAAAATATTTTAGTTAAAAAGAACAAACTTATATCAGTCAAACTTTTTTAAATTGGTAGCAAAAATAAAATATGGCTGCCACATATTTATACCATCAAGGGTTATTATCTATAATCTCAGGCTTACTATCTTATAAATGTTTTGTAAAAAATAATTACTAAGTGAATATTTTTGATTTTTCAAGCTACCAATACTTTAGTAATTATATCCATTTAAATCTCTAATAGGTTGCCACATTACCTAGATTTCTTTAAATCCTGGAATTTTATACTTTCAAAAAAATAAAATGTTAAAAACTAATTTACAAAAACCTGAGATATTGAAATAAAAGCTACATAAGAAATAACTTTTATATACATCAAAAATATTTTTGAGTTTAAGTTATTACCAAGTTAATTTAAAATAGTATCGTACATATTCATTAATTTTACAATAACTAAAATAATTCTTTACCTTTAAAATTTATTTTCTACTTCAAAGAGGTAGAAAACCTAAAAAAGAATAAACTTCTAAAAATCCAGTAGCCATTCTTGTTGACTATATGAACTACTTCTTAATATCCAAACCCATCTGAAAGTTTAGCCAAAAAGGGCCAATATTGTCAGCATCAACAAATGCTAAAATATATCAACAATAATATAAGTTCAGAATTCTCAGTCAAGAGTAAAAAGTACATAATTTTACTAAAACATATGTATATCAAAGATATGTGGATTATAAAAGTAAAATTCATGTTTAAAAATTCAAAAATAATAATAGTGAGAACTTTTTATTGAAACCTATATTTTTGCTTAGAACATCATAAGTTTGATCTCAAAAATTATGTCAATTAATTTACACTTTTTCAGTCAAATATTTATTAAATTTTAAACAATTTGTAAGAATCGGATTTTTTGTTCTGAAGATTTGTTGTATAAGAAGTAAAAAAAATAAAATCAGTTGTTTTTGGAAAATTTAATTTTTACAACTTATTTATTATAGCCAAAATGAAAATTTCTTAAAACTTGAAAAATTAGCATTAAAAATTTGGTGGAGATAGAATTTTAGTAATTTATTTCTAAAGTCTGAGAAAATTGGTCATGTAAATATTTCTCTAATACATTCAAATATTTCAACTGTCAAAACTGGTTTTATCTCATATTTGGTGTACCCTGATAGTGTAGGGGACTACTTTTTTTTTACAAATATTAAAGCCATAGGAGGTAAACACTTATTTAAAAAAAAAAAAAATTGGGCTTTTATATGAAAGCTATAATTACAAACTATAAACCAGTATTTATAAAATTTAAAATTATCATTTTATTTGAGATATTTTATTTAATATAAAAAGTTTCCAATACTAATGTGTGGACCACAAGTTTTTTGGGGTCAATTTTCTTGGAAATTTTAAATATCTCCAAAAATCTATCTCTTCAATTTTCAAGCAATCTTCTTCAAATTTTGAGGTAATGTTTCTTACAATAAAAAAAAAAACAAAACTTAAAAATTTTTGATAATTTGAAAAAATTAAAAATTTTATAACAAATAAAAATTTTTTTTTTTCAAAAAAAGTTTATTTCTATTTAATTTTTTTTAAATTCACAAGTAATGTTTTTTTGTTATTTTATAAAGATTAGACTGTGAAAAAGTGAAGAGGATTGCTTGAAAAATTGCTTGAAAAGTTTAAACAAAATAGTCTTTTTTTGCTGTTTTAAATTTCCCTTTCCATAGGGAACCTATTATGTGGCCCGACTTTGACTGGTCATATCTCAAAAAATAATTCGAATTTTTTTAAATGATAAAAAGCATCTTGAAGCCTAGAAACAACTCTATAAATTAAGATCAACTTGTAAAAAACATGGCTTATTCCCCTTATGGCCTTAATATTTATCTTTTTGTTAGTTTAACATAGTTAATTCTTAGAATTTAATGAGTCTACCAAGACTTAAAAATAAGCTAAGTTTTTATTTTTTAAAAACCTACGTAATTTACTATTTTTTTCAAATAAAAGCCAATTTTATGTTTCGTTTAAAATATGTTGGACTCATATATGGTCTTTAAATAAACTAAAGCAACTTTTGAGAGTTTAAGGGCATAGGGGGGTCCACCTTGATTTTTACAAGTTGATCTTATTTTATAGAATTTTATCTGAAATATCAGACATTTTTAACTGCTTGAAAAAATTTAAAGTATTTTTTGAGATATGAGCAATCAAAGTCGGTGACATCAATAGGTTCCTAATGGAAGGCACAAACTAAAAATGGAAAAAAAGACCATTTCATTAAAAATCTATCTCCTCCTTCATTTTTTAAACAATCTTCTTCAAATTTTTACAGAAAGTGTATTATTAAATTTTAAAAAGATTGAATGCAGGATTTTTTTTTAATTTTGAAAAATAAAATTTTTATTAAAAAAAACCACCTATTTTTTTGTTTTTTTTATCTAAAATTTTTATATTTTAATATTTTCGAAATTTCAACATTCAAAGTCTTCTGAATTACAAAAGGAACATTTCCTGAAAACTTTTTATAGAAATTACAATATCTCAAAAGTTAAATAAGATTTTTTAATTCTATAATAACTGGCTTGTAGCTTGTACTTAAAACTTTTATATAAGGTACAATGTTATTTTTAGTAAAAAAAAAAATGTTGGACCCCCCTATGCCCTTAAGTAATCAAAGCCACTTAGTTCCTTAGGTTTCACATTGAAGGCACAGACTAGAAAGCAAACAAAGGCTTCATTAAAATGTAATTTTACCTCAAATTTTAACTAATGTTCTTCAAGTTTTTACAATAAGTTCATGACTTATATTTAGATGACTTAATCATAAAAAATGTTTTTGATATAGAACTTTTACTCAAATCAAACACTGATTGCAACTAAAATTAATTAGTTTATCTACAATAAAGTATATTTTTTAAAAGAAATATAGTTCTTTTTTTAAAATAAATGCTTCATCAGAACTATATTGATTATATGTTTAACAAAAATAAAACTAACTTTGGCAAACCCTGGTCAGGATGTTGAAGCACTTACCATTACAACTTAAAACTGTCACATAGATTACAGACAAATATTAACTAAGAAGTTTTACCAACAGTGTTTTTTTACATCATAAAAATAGAATATAAATATAGAAGCATAAACACTTACATTCTGTGTTGATTACAGGTAGTCAATGAACAAAGATGTTTAACTAGCTGATGATTGTTGATGACACACGTGTGTTCAATGAAAAATTCCAGTGTTGCTACACACCTAAGGTTATTGTTGTTTTAATAAGTTAAGCTTAGTTTTGAAAGGTGTTAACATGTTATGAAATAATATTTTTAGTTTTCAAAATACTATACTGCTACAAACAGAAAAGTGATTATTTAAGTAACTGACTTTTCAATACAGTGTAATAAATTTAGTTCTAAAAATTTCATGTTAAAATATTTTAGGTTTATTGTTTTTAAATGATTTTAAAATGTTTTAACTTAATTTTATTTGTTGTACTTGTGAGAACACTTGCTATAGCAAAAAAAAAAAAGTCAGTTTAACTTTTTTTACTACTGAATATCTCTCTATTTACATAATAATTCTTGAACTGTAAAATTACCATAAATTAAAGTATACTTTATTTAACTTAAAGATTATTTTTAAAGTCGCATTCCAACTAAAAAATACTATAGAAATACATAAACTGATCTAGTATGTAGTTATACTTAATAATACATACCCTATTTACTAGTTTGTTATAATGTTTGAAATTAAAGGAAAATTAGTTGGATTGCTCATATGAAATATAGAAATTTATTGAATATATAATAGGTAATTTAGATACTTTTTAAGCCATTATCATTAATATAATAAATTAAAAGTGAATTTTTATTACACAAGATATTAAACACTCTTAATTGATTTTACCATTTTAATTTGTTATCCTTAGAAACTTAAGCAAAATAAATATATGTAAATTTAAAAGATAAGTTGCAACACGTCTGATTTACTTAAATTTAATAAATTATGTCTTTCATAGCTAGAAATTTCAAAGAATTCTTAAACAATATTCAATTTTATGTAGCAAAATATTAGATTATGTATGTTGAAAACTTTAATAATATTTTGGGGTGCACATGATTTAAATTCCAACAGTTCTAAGTGATACCTACAATTTTTTTTTGTTAGGAAAAAAATATTTATTAAAAAAATAATGAAATATTATTATATTTTAAAGCTAGTTTAGAAATATATCCAAAAATATTAATAAAGAATTAATGAATAAAAAGTTTGTAGTAAATTACATATTACGTTTTAGTTATGGTCCTTAAAAATTAAATTTCAAACTTTGGATTATTGAAATTTGAATTGTCTGAAATTAAATTGACATGTAACCAATGTTTTGTTTTACAAATTTTACAGGTAAGTCTTATTATTAATAAGCATTTTACTTAGTTTTATGGACCTATTTGTTGAATAATAATTTTTTTAGTTTACAACTAATTTTAGCATATTGATTGCATAAATGTTTTTTTTACAAGCTTACTTTCATAATTGCTCACTTAGCAAAAAAATTTAACACAATTACACCCTCTCTATTATATACTGCCTCTTTAAAGTTAACTACCCATTAATCTTTTTCAATAGTCACTGATTTACTAAAACTTCTAGAAAACGCTCCGTGCAAAAAAAAATGTAACAAATTTTAGAAAACTTGTGACCAAAAATTCTTAAAATCTTCTTTAAAATCCAAAAAGTTTTGTGACGAATTTTTTTAAACACTTTAATTGTCATTTCCTGAAAATTTTAGGTATTTATCTCTAAATACATAGCATGAGATAGACTTTCAGTGACTTTTATTTATACATTATTTTATCACACTATTGCTGTGTACGTTGTTTCACATTTAAAACAATTCTTTTTCGAATTTAGATCATTAAAAATATTTATTAATTGTTTATGAATTTTAACAACCACAAAACATTTGCAACAAAACAACCAGATTTTTTAAGAATGTTGTGTTAATACAATGTTTAATTTGTAAATGTACTTTGAGATAATTTTTTATTAGCAATTTTTTTTTTGTTACATTAAAATTTTTACTTATTAATATTCTAAAAAAGATTTTTCATCTATTGTTATTAGTATAAACAACAAACAAAACAAGTTAATATAGTAAATAAAAAGACTAATTGTAAGGTCGGTCCTTTAAAAAGTTATGAAACTAATATTTAAACAAATATTCTGAAGATTTTGCAATTTAAACTTCAGTTTTTGTGCTTGTTCTTTAAAAACTATGCTTTAATATACAGTAGACTACCGCTTAAGTACGAACTTTTTTTGGTACGCACCACGCCTTAAGTACGCACTTATCAAGAAAGGTAGAATGGCCAACCTTCTGAGTTAGCTTAAGACTTTCACAAATTTTAAACTAGGGTGAGTAATCCTGAGTAGTCTAAGTGGCCTGAAATTGTGACAGTCCTGTTATTAAATGTTAATAGACTAAATACTTATGTAGTGGTTGCAGAAAAGTGAAAAGAATAATGATATTTGAGCTGTAATGCTATTAAATAAATAAATCTAGATGACAAAGCTAAAAAACCATAACTTAATTTAAATGTACACACATTGATGTTTTCAAAATGTTTGGTAAACAAAATGTAGTTTGGTACTTTACCTCTAACAAAACAAAATATGGCTTAATATTCTATTTTATACCATTGACTGACATTGACTTTCTATATTAATAGTATGTATTAATTATGTAGAAAATTTTTATAGACAAAATAAGTCATTTTAAAATATAATAAAAAGTTTTGCAGATTAGAAATATGTACTAAATGTTATTTAAAATAAAAAGACTTGTTTATTTGGCTTAATTATTTGGTGGCTAGTTGTAAGAAAAAAAACAAACAGCTAAAGTTCATATTATACTATGTCTTCAAAAAGTACGCACTACTCGTGCTAAGTACGCACTTTTTGGTCGGGTTCAATTTGCGTACTTAAGCGGTAGTGTACTGTATAAATTTCAAATTTTTAGTTTTACAGGTGTTTACTTAAAAGTAATTTCTCAATTAATAAAACTTTCATTTCTTATTGAAGAAAAATTGATAATAATAACAGAAACTTTTTTAAGATTAGTTTACTGAGTTATTATTTAACGTATACTATTTTGATTTTGTACAAAACTAAATATATAAAGTATAATAAAAACAATTATTTTGTTTATTAAAAATAGTTTTATTGTAAACAAGTACATGATAGTATAAAACGTCCAAAACACTAGTTTAAAATATTAGTTTCCAAAAACGTTTAACTTAAACCTATTAAAAATTTTATAATATAAAAAAGTTATTTAAAACGAAAATTTTTTAAATTATAAGTAAAATAAGTTTGTTACATTATTATATATAAACACTAGTTAAGAAGGATATGACTCCTTAAACATTAGTTATATTTAAAAAAAGATATAACCGTTTATATTTTGTGTAGTGAATTCACAAATGAACATTCTTAACAATTTTATTAAATTTCAGAAATTTTCAAGCAGATATAGCTCTTGAGATCTTTTTCGACTCAAAACATTTCTTCGGTCCATTCTTCCCGTTCAGTGTCAAAGACGGCAACTTTGCTCCTGTTGCACATGAAAATCAGTATTTTTTCACCAGCTGTAAACGCCCCGCGCACATTTTTGAAACCGACGTCCGCAAATGGACTTTTTACAACGGAGAATATGTCGCTAAACGCGTCGTAGACCTCGCGCTCTTCGCTTCCTCCTCCAAACGCATACAACCTGCTGGCCACCTGGACAAGGCAGTGCCCGCTCCTGCCCTTGATCATTTTGGGCATGCCGGTCCACTCGTTTGAAACGTGGCAGTACGCCTCGTTGGTTCTCAATTTGATGGACGGGTGATCCAAGGTGACGCCTGAAACCACCACCCTGCCTCGGAACGTGCAGCTCGCGGCACACTCCCGCGCCTCGTTCATTTTCGCGATGCTTTTCTTTTCAAGTGTCTCGGTGTCGAAGTAGAAGCAGCTTTTTGTTGGTGTTCTGATCTTTCCGCGGTTGCCCCCGATGAAATACACCCTGTCCATGAAAGCGCTTAGACTGTAGCTTTCTACTGAGTCCTTTATTGAACTGACCGGTTTCCACGTGTGCACAGCAAAATCGTTCTTTCTGGCGTTTATCGAACCTCCGCTTCTGTCGTTAAAAAACAAGTAGAACTGGTGTCGAACGTTGACCGCTTTGGCATTTGGGCAATTCTTTCAGCAATGTGACGTCGTCGAAGTTTTCCCCGTCGACTCTAAATACATTACGATCAGTGGTATTTTTTCGGGTTTTATACCGCCGCAAACCAGAATGGAAAACTTGCTCAGACCGCAGCACCTGTCATTTTCTTTGTAGTTTGCTTTGTTAATTCGAACGTCCCTGACCACTTTAACGCATTCCTTGTTATGCATAAACACGGAAATGGACCGCATGGAGCGAGATTTGCTGACTATTCCATTCAAAACTTCATCAGGTAATAATGAAATGCGGATTTTCACGAACAGTTTTTCAGCAACTTTTTCCTCTCGTGGCTCAACCATGCGTGCGCTGCCTCCATAACTTCCAACTCCGAGTCGACGTGCAGCTCGGTCCTGACATAATTTTTTCTACAGATGAAAATTCCAGATGTAAAAAATGTTTGCTTTTTCTCACCGTCGCGAAATAGCTATAAACAAATCTGCTGGTTTGTCGCGCGACGTTGGCTAAGCTGAATACTGCTGCTAGTTGGTGGTGAGTTGCTACGTTTTGTAGATTGACTTCCGCTTTCATGAGTCTGGGAGTCATTGTTTTGTCTGTGAAATATTTTACCTATTTTAAGAGGTAAGATCACATTAGAGCCTTTACCGTGTCCATTTACTAAAAAAGTTAAGTTAAATAAATTTTCGTTTTTTAATAAAACTGTTGTGAAAAAATATGTAATAGCATTACTGTGATTAATGAGCATAACTTTGCTTTATTATCATTTTCCGAATAACAGCTGCATATTACTTAACTTTTTTCATAATATATGTATAACAATCAAATTTAGTTGAATATTATACTTTTGTTGTTTTAAACCAGTTGTAACAAAATTATTTTGTGAGATTTTTAAATTGTTCTAGATTGACCTATTTTTAATTCTAAACTTGAGTATACAAAAATAATTAGCATGGTATATAAGCCTACATTTCAAAATATTTGGTCTTCATATAGTTTCAAGTGTATTTTTTAAATATCTAAGCATAAAATAGACACAAAATAAAATCTTATTTCTAAATGAAAGCATATTTACTACTTAGCATGTAAAAATAATTAAAATTCCATGATTTTTATTGATTTTCTTTGAAAATTTCTCAAATTCCAGGGTCTTCCAGATTTTTTTAGCCTAAATTGTCATATTCTAGGTTTTTAAATAATTCCAATTTTTCTTGCAATATTACAGAATGCAATATTTTTACAAATTTATCTTACCTTTTGTAAGCAGATTCTTCAACTTTTTCAGTTCATTTTGGTCGACACTTTTTAAAGCGTTTGTCTTACATTTTTTTGTAAATTTATAAACTTCAGGCTCTTTAGAAATGGAAAAGGTTTTTAGCAACAGATCAGTCTCACTTTCAAGCTTCAGTTTCTTTGCTTTAGATCCTTCAGAGTTCTTGTTGTTAGTTGAACTCGCGACAAGAGAATTTTCTGGTTTTACCCGCATTATCAGTTGTAAAAAACAGCTGAAAATAAAAAGTTGATAAGTGTATTGTGTAACAATTCTTATAAAAGCTTAAGTATAATATTTTTATACTACGCACAATTTGCGTAGCGTGGATTTTTATTGCTAACAATGAAAAAAAAACCTTTTTTTTTTTGTTAGATGAAGACTTTTTCTATCATAATAAATCGCTTATGTTACATTTGTTAAAATCTTCTTAAAAGTAAAAATAAATTGAAAAAAAGAATTATTGAGGAAAATAGGTTACTAAAAGAGTAAGTGAAAATTGATAATTAAACTATTTACAAGAATTTTGAAAATAAAAATACCATTAATTAAAAGACTTAAAATTGTTAGCTAACATAAGAGTATTATATTTTGAAGAGGCTCTACAGTATAAATTAAAAGTAGAACAAAACTTATATAAAACTAATTTTATTTAATTAGAAATACAGCTAATATGATATTATATCTTTAAGTTTTACATTACTTTAAAAATATATGATTGATACCAAACTCAGAGTATTTTTTTTACTAAAATTTAACTTAACAAAAAAAAAAGCCTAAACAGACTTAAAATAGAAAAGTATACAAACAAAGAAAGTTTTATGTACAAACTACAGTTTAGATAAAACTAGATCAGCTCTACAATTTTAAAGAGTCAAATTTTATATATATATTAATAAATTTAAAACACAACTGTTATTTTTTAATTAAAAGATAAGAGATCTGATTATCTCATACAAGCTTAATTTTCTAAAAAAATTCTAGGATATATGTATACCTGAATATTTAAATTCACTAAAAGGTTATTATGACAACAATTCAAACTTACCTTTCAATAAACAAAAAATATATATCTTTATGTCATAAATAATTATTAAACTACACCGTTTGGTCTTTTAAAATGTTATAGCAATTTTTATTAGAGTTAAAGAGTCATAAGTACAATTTTATTCACTTTTTTTAATCTGATTCCTATTTAAGTAAGAAACTTATTTCTATACCACTTTACTGATACATTACAAAACATTTTTACTATTCAACTGGCTTAAATATTTATCAGCATAAAAGTGTAAATCTGGATTGGATTTTAAAAAATAAAAGTTTCTAATACCTTTTAATGTTTTAGTTTTGGCACTGCACACTAACAAACCTAAGAGAACAAAACTACACCTTAAATAAAGTAGGGTTTAAAATTTTGAATGAACATCTTCATTTAAACTTAAAAAAAATAAATTATTTTGAAATAAAATCTTGCTCAACTGAAAGAGAGTTAACCTTTGACTTCAACATTCAAATTTTTAAATTTAGTTTTTTATTACTGATTTTTACATTATTTGTTTCTAACACACAAAAACCACTTAACTTATTTGTTGTAAAATAGAAAAAAAATCTTAATTTATACTAAACTGGAATCAGTATACGTTTATAAAAAATATTATAACAATATGAAAATATAAACTATAAATGTTTTTCATAATAACTTATTAGTAATATACTTATTTTTTTGATATTTATTATTATTTTGCAGTTATGCTATAGAGCTTTACCTTAAACTCATTATCATAATACGTCCTTGTAAAAAGTGTATGCATTTTCATAAAATTTGATTGAAAATTTAAAGAAAAATCTTATTTACTCTATCAACCTTGAAATAAAAACTCTCTTATGTTATTTCTAGACTATATTTAGTTTTTTTTTGTTGAAAACAATGAAGTATAATTACTAACATTTAAAAAAAACTAAAAATAAACCATATAATAAATAACGATTGAGTTCGAAAGTTTTTAGTATATACTTTAATATCATTTTGGTAGTAAAAATTTTATTAATAAATCTCTTTACAATTCAACTAAATGTTTATAATTCTGAAAACAAATGTTTTAAGTTCATTATTTTTGTTTCGTTAATACACATATACCATAAAAATTAAAGTATTTTCTTATTAGTTATTGATCATTAAATATATACATTTGTTAGCATATCATCTAAACTAAAATAAAATAAGTTTGCTATCTTTTTGACAGCAAACTTTATGTTCTAAAGATATTATGTTTTGTAATGTTAGTGATACCATGGAATGTCATTACCAATAGACATTTTAGTTTTAAGATTTATAAGAAATTAAAACGTTCCTTCTGTTTATTATTGAATCAACAAACAATATTCAATTTTGAAAGTTTCAATGTTGTCAAACTTTTAAAAACGTATTTAGACGATAAAATAATTATATTCTTAGATTTAAAACTAGTTTATAGTTGTAGGTTTAGAAACCATTTAAACTGTTAAAAACAATTTTTATAAAATAAAAGTTATGTCTTTTGATTTTATTTATTTTTGTTAAAGAGACTAAGCAGTAAATCTAGAATAATAGTTTATTGATAGCAAACATTAATACTTAAAAAAAAACTAACAATTGATACGATGTTTGTACATTGTGTAGTCAGATTTACTCCATAAAAAAAAACAATAACTAATTTATACTTAAAACTTTTTTATTAGTTAATTGTAATTTTTTGTACATATAAATAGTTAAGGTAACACAATTATCGTTTACAGGTTTTTATAATCTAGTGAACTATTTCTAATTTTATGTGAACACATTTAACCACATTTATTTACATGTAACGTGAATACATAATATAGTTGGAAACAGAGCGACAACTGCTTATTATAGTTAAAGAACACACTAGGCCAAAAAGTATAGCATTATTTTCTTATATCGAACAATTTATACTTTTTTTTAGTGTTTTGATGTTGAGCAGTTGAGTCAATATAACTAAAAAACTCAAACTAAGTTATTTAACTAGGTCTTTGTAAATGATCTTGAATTAAACTTAACGGTTTTAATAGTCCATTTTTATTCTGATTAGCTGTTTAGCTTTTATTGTCAATATGATAATTTTTCTACTGATTTTTTAAAAGTTTTTTAGTATTTTTTGACTGTTTAGTTTATTAAGTATTTATTTTATTTTATGTAGGAAACTAATTAGTTTTTGAAAGCCATGCTCTAACAATTTGTAAGGGAAAAGCGTTGTTATTTATTAACTGCTTTTCAAAATGTTTAAATATCTTAACACGAAACTGGTGTTTTAAATTTACAATTTTCTTTATTTCATTTGTATTAATTTTAACAATATCTTTCAACTTAAGATGTCCGTATACTTGAAATCAACATAAACAGAACATGAAAAACTTAAAGGTTTATGTACTAATTTGACATCTTTGATCATTACTAAAAATAAAAAGACACGAACACAAAGATAATGCTTTATTGTAATAAAGTAATAAAAAAAATGTTTTTTTTTAACAGTAATCAAAAGAAAATTTCAATATCTTAAACAATAAATTAACCACAAAACTATCAAAAACTTATTTTAAGTAATTTTTAATGTATTTACTTTTTATATGTAAAAATGTTTGTTTATAAAAACAATAAGTGTTTAAAAGTGAAAGAAACATATAGTTAAAATGTTGTATTATAACTTGCATTTAAGTACCATTGTACAAAATGTATAACTAAAATAAATACCAAAAAAATTAATATCTAGTTTGTCTTATTTAAAATTACTACGTAATTAATACTGTAAACAGTTCTTATATGTAACTAAAAGTGGCGATTCTTTTTTTTTTCATTAACCTTTATCTTAGATATATTTCAATAAAATATATTATTTAAAGGTTTCAAAACTGTTCTCTAAAGATCCATTTTTGAATTTATTTTTAAGTTAAGTTTAACTTAGTTTATTTCGTCGGTGCTTTTTAATAACCGAATTTTATAAAAGTTATTAACAAAAAAAAATGACAGTAATTTAGAGTAAAGTATCCTCTAAGCTGAAACAAATACTGTCAAAAGAAATTTCAAACTATTTTAATTCTTTTGAGTTTCTAAGTCAAGGGCAATATGATTAAGTTTATAAAGTATAAACCATATTAGTTTTAAGTTTAATAAATTCAACTTATTCAAAAACAATCACCTTCAATATGAACTGTAGTTTGTTAACAATTAGACTTAAGGATGTAATAACTTATTGAAATAGTTTACATATACAGCTTAAAATTTTTATAATTAATATATTACTTTATCAAGTATATTACAGAACTAATAAAAGTTATAAACAAATTTCAAAGCTTTGAAACTTCTAGTTAATTTATACTTAATAATGACAAACTGTTTACAATTTTCTTAATCAATTAAGTAAACTTATTCATGAAACAGTACTTACTATGTTAAGCAATGAGATTCTGATTTAAAACTTGTTTAAAGTAAAAATATGTATATAATTTTTTTTTGTAGTTCTTAAAAACTCCTTTTATTTATTTAGCTTTATTTTGAGCTTTAATAAGTACCATCTAAACTAAGAACCACTAAACATATTTAAGTAATCAAAAAAACCTTAATTTATATAGGTGCAGTTGTATTAAACAGTCGGAAACATGAATAAAGCGCCACCTAAAACTTCAGGCAAGAAACAGAAAGGTAAAAGGACTTTAAAGAAAACTTCCAGTAAGCAGTTGCATAAAGACACTGGAAACAACGCTAACCAGCAAAATATTCAACTGATGCAGCAAAACCAAGCGGCTAAATTTCAACCTCTCAATAATTCTCAACAAAGTCTACCTCAAAATCATTTCCAGCAGAACCAAGCAACGATCGTTCCTCAGCAGAACATCCAAACTAACTATGCTCATAGAAATTTAAAAGCAGCAGTAAACCAACAACACCAATCTAGCAACCAAGGAAGTCAGCATTATCCAACAGTTACTGCTCAACAAGGTAGTTATGTCAGTCAAATTCCTACTCAAAATCTAACGCAACTAATATTCCAAACGAATGTTGAACAAGGAAATAGACTTTTAATGGGAGTAATAAAAGACAACAATGGTACACGCGTTCAGGAGGTTAACGTTAACAGTGCAATGAAATGCTTTTTAAATTTGTCATACCGTATTGTACCAGTTTCTCAAGAAAAAAAGGACTTTTTCTTCGAAAACAGGTACTTGCTTCAGCTGATTTATCCTAGCGGCTATACGGAAGATGTCAGCGAGATACTTGTTGGGTTCTGTTACGAAGCTTTCCCGGTAATGGGAATACAAGAAATAGTTTGTCCGCACTGCGCGCATGCCGCTGGGTGCAGTTGTGCAGGTTGCAAAATGGAAAACAACAGTGTGTCTCCAATACCAAAGTACAACCTTAATAGACTTGAACAGGATTCAGCTGATTTTAAGTTTGTTGACATGGCAATCACAAGCACTAAGTTAACAGACCTACCAATTGTTATGAGTTTGCTGAAAGCGTTCAGGTTGACAACTGAGTTTCAAGGAGCTTTCACAGATTTTGCAGACAGTAGGTTGTTTTTCTACGGTTGTTCAGAAAAAATGGCTATGCATATAGTAGAGTCGGGGTTTAGAATTTGTGATTTTGGAAACAATTCTCAGTGTGGAAACGGCTGTTACTTATATCCAAGCTCTTCAGCTGCTGCTCTTCAGGCCGCAGGTCATTCTAGAGTTTATGGCACTCATACAACGGCTCAGTACATCTTTATTTGTGAGGTCCGGAAGTTCGAGAGCCGAGCTGAAGCTCAGAAGTTTGGCGCATCAATCAATTTTTCCACTATTAATCACTACCATGGAAGGCTCACTTTTGATAGAAGTAGAGATCTTTCTAGTCCTGACCGCATTCCAATTTCCTGCAGTTTGAAACCAAGGGTTGTTGAAGCTTTAGACAACCTATTGTTTACTGATCTAATCGTTGTAAGGCATGATGAAGCCATCAGACCTGTGTACCTGGCTAAGGTTTTGACAAATGAATATATGTTTGAAGGTCTCGGATGTGTAAGATGTACAAACTAATTTTATAAAGTAAAGGTTTTCTTTTAGTAAATTCAAACGTATTTCATAGTTTATGATTCAAGCTCTGACTGTTTTTATAACTTGTTTTGTTAAGCTGTTAGTTTTCTGATATTGAATTTTATTATAAAATTTGATTAAGGTAACGTCTCTAAACATTGTAATACAGTTTTATAAATGTTGTTGTACTTTTTTTCGTTATTAACTTTTCTCTTTGTTTTATGTATACTAGTGTTCAACCTGTTTTTAATCGAACGATCAATAAACTTAGAAAATTCGTTATTTGAATTTTTATTACCTATTTAAACGTTTAGTAATGTTTATTGACTTAGTTTATCTACATTTAGGTTCCAATTCAGAGTTGCATAAAAGATAAGTAATAACGAGCTATAACGATATAGTTAACTCTCATTTACTTTTTTTCAGGGTCAAAATTTGCTACAAAAATGACTTCTCACTCTCAAAACCGGTGTTTTCGCACTCCCACGGGACCCCGAAAACGGGTTTTCGCGCGCCCCTCCCCCCTAAAATTTTCCCGGCAACCGTTTGCTGGACCGTCGAAACGCGCTGGACCCCATTATAATTTTTACTTTTTTAAAAAGCGTAAATTTCAACCAAAATTTGTGATAAAAACCACATTTTTCTCAAAACCTCAACATTTCGGAGTTTTACGCAAAAAAATGAAATTAAAACACTTTCGCCCTCTGCGGGTCGAAAATGGCCGGTTTTGACCTTTAAATTTTACTTTTTGGAAGAAAAATATCGATGAATCGAGGTATTTGAGCGGTTTTCAATTTTAACTTTTACTTTTTTTGGATTAAAAATCAAGTCGAAAACCGGTATGTGAGCTTATTTCAATTTTAACTTTTACTCTTTTATCGGAGTGAAACGCAAACGTCGAAGTGCGGAAAAGCGCTCTAATTTCAATAAAAATTTTTACTTTTTTTCAACAAAAGTGGACGTTAGAAATGCCGAAGCTCGATTTTTACTTTTTTCAGGGTCAAAATTTGCTACAAAAATGACTTCTCACTCTCAAAACCGGTGTTTTCGCACTCCCACGGGACCCCGAAAACGGGTTTTCGCGCGCCCCTCCCCCCTAAAATTTTCCCGGCAACCGTTTGCTGGACCGTCGAAACGCGCTGGACCCCATTATAATTTTTTACTTTTTTAAAAAGCGTAAATTTCAACCAAAATTTGTGATAAAAACCACATTTTTCTCAAAACCTCAACATTTCGGAGTTTTACGCAAAAAAAATGAAATTAAAACACTTTCGCCCTCTGCGGGTCGAAAATGGCCGGTTTTGACCTTTAAATTTTACTTTTTTGGAAGAAAAATATCGATGAATCGAGGTATTTGAGCGGTTTTCAATTTTAACTTTTACTTTTTTTGGATTAAAAATCAAGTCGAAAACCGGTATGTGAGCTTATTTCAATTTTAACTTTTACTCTTTTATCGGAGTGAAACGCAAACGTCGAAGTGCGGAAAAGCGCTCTAATTTCAATAAAAATTTTTACTTTTTTTCAACAAAAGTGGACGTTAGAAATGCCGAAGCTCGATTTTTACTTTTTTTCAGGGTCAAAATTTGCTACAAAAATGACTTCTCACTCTCAAAACCGGTGTTTTCGCACTCCCACGGGACCCCGAAAACGGGTTTTCGCGCGCCCCTCCCCCCTAAAATTTTCCCGGCAACCGTTTGCTGGACCGTCGAAACGCGCTGGACCCCATTATAATTTTTTACTTTTTTAAAAAGCGTAAATTTCAACCAAAATTTGTGATAAAAACCACATTTTTCTCAAAACCTCAACATTTCGGAGTTTTACGCAAAAAAATGAAATTAAAACACTTTCGCCCTCTGCGGGTCGAAAATGGCCGGTTTTGACCTTTAAATTTTACTTTTTTGGAAGAAAAATATCGATGAATCGAGGTATTTGAGCGGTTTTCAATTTTAACTTTTACTTTTTTTGGATTAAAAATCAAGTCGAAAACCGGTATGTGAGCTTATTTCAATTTTAACTTTTACTCTTTTATCGGAGTGAAACGCAAACGTCGAAGTGCGGAAAAGCGCTCTAATTTCAATAAAAATTTTTACTTTTTTTCAACAAAAGTGGACGTTAGAAATGCCGAAGCTCGATTTTTACTTTTTTTCAGGGTCAAAATTTGCTACAAAAATGACTTCTCACTCTCAAAACCGGTGTTTTCGCACTCCCACGGGACCCCGAAAACGGGTTTTCGCGCGCCCCTCCCCCCTAAAATTTTCCCGGCAACCGTTTGCTGGACCGTCGAAACGCGCTGGACCCCATTATAATTTTTTACTTTTTTAAAAAGCGTAAATTTCAACCAAAATTTGTGATAAAAACCACATTTTTCTCAAAACCTCAACATTTCGGAGTTTTACGCAAAAAATGAAATTAAAACACTTTCGCCCTCTGCGGGTCGAAAATGGCCGGTTTTTGACCTTTAAATTTTACTTTTTTTGGAAGAAAAATATCGATGAATCGAGGTATTTGAGCGGTTTTCAATTTTAACTTTTACTTTTTTTGGATTAAAAATATAGTTGAATTCCGGTATGTGAGCTTATTTCAATTTTAACTTTTACTTTTTTTCGGATTAGAAATCAAGTCGAAAACCGGTATGTGAGCTTATTTCAATTTTAACTTTTACTCTTTTTATCGGAGTGAAACGCAAACGTCGAAGTGCGGAAAAGCGCTCTAATTTCAATAAAAAATTTTACTTTTTTTCAACAAAAGTGGACGTTAGAAATGCCGAAGCTCGATTTTTACTTTTTTTCAGGGTCAAAATTTGCTACAAAAATGACTTCTCACTCTCAAAACCGGTGTTTTCGAACTCCCACGGGACCCCGAAACGGGTTTTCGCGCGCCCCTCCCCCCCTAAAATTTTCCCGGCAACCGTTTGCTGGACCGTCGAAACGCGCTGGACCCCATTATAATTTTTTACTTTTTAAAAAGCGTAAATTTCAACCAAAATTTGTGATAAAAACCACATTTTTCTCAAAACCTCAACATTTCGGAGTTTTACGCAAAAAAATGAAATTAAAACACTTTCGCTCTCTGCGGGTCGAAAATGGCCGGTTTTGACCTTTAAATTTTACTTTTTTGGAAGAAAAATATCGATGAATCGAGGTATGTTAGCTTATTTCAATTTTAACTTTTACTTTTTTCGGATTAGAAATCAAGTCGAAAACCGGTATGTGAGCTTATTTCAATTTTAACTTTTACTCTTTTATCGGAGTGAAACGCAAACGTCGAAGTGCGGAAAAGCGCTCTAATTTCAATAAAAAATTTTACTTTTTTTCAACAAAAGTGGACGTTAGAAATGACGAAGCTCGATTTTTACTTTTTTTCAGGGTCAAAATTTGCTACAAAAATGACTTCTCACTCTCAAAACCGGTGTTTTCGCACTCCCACGGGACCCCGAAAACGGGTTTTCGCGCGCCCCTCCCCCCTAAAATTTTCCCGGCAACCGTTTGCTGGACCGTCGAAACGCGCTGGACCCCATTATAATTTTTTACTTTTTTAAAAAGCGTAAATTTCAACCAAAATTTGTGATAAAAACCACATTTTTCTCAAAACCTCAACATTTCGGAGTTTTACGCAAAAAAATGAAATTAAAACACTTTCGCCCTCTGCGGGTCGAAAATGGCCGGTTTTGACCTTTAAATTTTACTTTTTTGGAAGAAAAATATCGATGAATCGAGGTATTTGAGCGGTTTTCAATTTTAACTTTTACTTTTTTTGGATTAAAAATCAAGTCGAAAACCGGTATGTGAGCTTATTTCAATTTTAACTTTTACTCTTTTATCGGAGTGAAACGCAAACGTCGAAGTGCGGAAAAGCGCTCTAATTTCAATAAAAATTTTTACTTTTTTTCAACAAAAGTGGACGTTAGAAATGCCGAAGCTCGATTTTTACTTTTTTTCAGGGTCAAAATTTGCTACAAAAATGACTTCTCACTCTCAAAACCGGTGTTTTCGCACTCCCACGGGACCCCGAAAACGGGTTTTCGCGCGCCCCTCCCCCCTAAAATTTTCCCGGCAACCGTTTGCTGGACCGTCGAAACGCGCTGGACCCCATTATAATTTTTTACTTTTTTAAAAAGCGTAAATTTCAACCAAAATTTGTGATAAAAACCACATTTTTCTCAAAACCTCAACATTTCGGAGTTTTACGCAAAAAAATGAAATTAAAACACTTTCGCCCTCTGCGGGTCGAAAATGGCCGGTTTTGACCTTTAAATTTTACTTTTTTGGAAGAAAAATATCGATGAATCGAGGTATTTGAGCGGTTTTCAATTTTAACTTTTACTTTTTTTGGATTAAAAATATAGTTGAATTCCGGTATGTGAGCTTATTTCAATTTTAACTTTTACTTTTTTTCGGATTAGAAATCAAGTCGAAAACCGGTATGTGAGCTTATTTCAATTTTAACTTTTACTCTTTTATCGGAGTGAAACGCAAACGTCGAAGTGCGGAAAAGCGCTCTAATTTCAATAAAAAATTTTACTTTTTTTCAACAAAAGTGGACGTTAGAAATGCCGAAGCTCGATTTTTACTTTTTTTCAGGGTCAAAATTTGCTACAAAAATGACTTCTCACTCTCAAAACCGGTGTTTTCGAACTCCCACGGGACCCCGAAAACGGGTTTTCGCGCGCCCCTCCCCCCTAAAATTTTCCCGGCAACCGTTTGCTGGACCGTCGAAACGCGCTGGACCCCATTATAATTTTTTACTTTTTTAAAAAGCGTAAATTTCAACCAAAATTTGTGATAAAAACCACATTTTTCTCAAAACCTCAACATTTCGGAGTTTTACGCAAAAAAATGAAATTAAAACACTTTCGCTCTCTGCGGGTCGAAAATGGCCGGTTTTGACCTTTAAATTTTACTTTTTTGGAAGAAAAATATCGATGAATCGAGGTATGTTAGCTTATTTCAATTTTAACTTTTACTTTTTTTCGGATTAGAAATCAAGTCGAAAACCGGTATGTGAGCTTATTTCAATTTTAACTTTTACTCTTTTATCGGAGTGAAACGCAAACGTCGAAGTGCGGAAAAGCGCTCTAATTTCAATAAAAAATTTTACTTTTTTTCAACAAAAGTGGACGTTAGAAATGACGAAGCTCGATTTTTACTTTTTTTCAGGGTCAAAATTTGCTACAAAAATGACTTCTCACTCTCAAAACCGGTGTTTTCGCACTCCCACGGGACCCCGAAAACGGGTTTTCGCGCGCCCCTCCCCCCTAAAATTTTCCCGGCAACCGTTTGCTGGACCGTCGAAACGCGCTGGACCCCATTATAATTTTTTACTTTTTTAAAAAGCGTAAATTTCAACCAAAATTTGTGATAAAAACCACATTTTTCTCAAAACCTCAACATTTCGGAGTTTTACGCAAAAAAATGAAATTAAAACACTTTCGCCCTCTGCGGGTCGAAAATGGCCGGTTTTGACCTTTAAATTTTACTTTTTTGGAAGAAAAATATCGATGAATCGAGGTATTTGAGCGGTTTTCAATTTTAACTTTTACTTTTTTTGGATTAAAAAATCAAGTCGAAAACCGGTATGTGAGCTTATTTCAATTTTAACTTTTACTCTTTTATCGGAGTGAAACGCAAACGTCGAAGTGCGGAAAAGCGCTCTAATTTCAATAAAAATTTTTACTTTTTTTCAACAAAAGTGGACGTTAGAAATGCCGAAGCTCGATTTTTACTTTTTTTCAGGGTCAAAATTTGCTACAAAAATGACTTCTCACTCTCAAAACCGGTGTTTTCGCACTCCCACGGGACCCCGAAAACGGGTTTTCGCGCGCCCCTCCCCCCTAAAATTTTCCCGGCAACCGTTTGCTGGACCGTCGAAACGCGCTGGACCCCATTATAATTTTTTACTTTTTTAAAAAGCGTAAATTTCAACCAAAATTTGTGATAAAAACCACATTTTTCTCAAAACCTCAACATTTCGGAGTTTTACGCAAAAAAATGAAATTAAAACACTTTCGCCCTCTGCGGGTCGAAAATGGCCGGTTTTGACCTTTAAATTTTACTTTTTTGGAAGAAAAATATCGATGAATCGAGGTATTTGAGCGGTTTTCAATTTTAACTTTTACTTTTTTTGGATTAAAAATCAAGTCGAAAACCGGTATGTGAGCTTATTTCAATTTTAACTTTTACTCTTTTATCGGAGTGAAACGCAAACGTCGAAGTGCGGAAAAGCGCTCTAATTTCAATAAAAATTTTTACTTTTTTTCAACAAAAGTGGACGTTAGAAATGCCGAAGCTCGATTTTTACTTTTTTTCAGGGTCAAAATTTGCTACAAAAATGACTTCTCACTCTCAAAACCGGTGTTTTCGCACTCCCACGGGACCCCGAAAACGGGTTTTCGCGCGCCCCTCCCCCCTAAAATTTTCCCGGCAACCGTTTGCTGGACCGTCGAAACGCGCTGGACCCCATTATAATTTTTTACTTTTTTAAAAAGCGTAAATTTCAACCAAAATTTGTGATAAAAACCACATTTTTCTCAAAACCTCAACATTTCGGAGTTTTACGCAAAAAAATGAAATTAAAACACTTTCGCCCTCTGCGGGTCGAAAATGGCCGGTTTTGACCTTTAAATTTTACTTTTTTGGAAGAAAAATATCGATGAATCGAGGTATTTGAGCGGTTTTCAATTTTAACTTTTACTTTTTTTGGATTAAAAATATAGTTGAATTCCGGTATGTGAGCTTATTTCAATTTTAACTTTTACTTTTTTTCGGATTAGAAATCAAGTCGAAAACCGGTATGTGAGCTTATTTCAATTTTAACTTTTACTCTTTTATCGGAGTGAAACGCAAACGTCGAAGTGCGGAAAAGCGCTCTAATTTCAATAAAAAATTTTACTTTTTTTCAACAAAAGTGGACGTTAGAAATGCCGAAGCTCGATTTTTACTTTTTTTCAGGGTCAAAATTTGCTACAAAAATGACTTCTCACTCTCAAAACCGGTGTTTTCGAACTCCCACGGGACCCCGAAAACGGGTTTTCGCGCGCCCCTCCCCCCTAAAATTTTCCCGGCAACCGTTTGCTGGACCGTCGAAACGCGCTGGACCCCATTATAATTTTTTACTTTTTTAAAAAGCGTAAATTTCAACCAAAATTTGTGATAAAAACCACATTTTTCTCAAAACCTCAACATTTCGGAGTTTTACGCAAAAAAATGAAATTAAAACACTTTCGCTCTCTGCGGGTCGAAAATGGCCGGTTTTGACCTTTAAATTTTACTTTTTTGGAAGAAAAATATCGATGAATCGAGGTATGTTAGCTTATTTCAATTTTAACTTTTACTTTTTTTCGGATTAGAAATCAAGTCGAAAACCGGTATGTGAGCTTATTTCAATTTTAACTTTTACTCTTTTATCGGAGTGAAACGCAAACGTCGAAGTGCGGAAAAGCGCTCTAATTTCAATAAAAAATTTTACTTTTTTTCAACAAAAGTGGACGTTAGAAATGACGAAGCTCGATTTTTACTTTTTTTCAGGGTCAAAATTTGCTACAAAAATGACTTCTCACTCTCAAAACCGGTGTTTTCGCACTCCCACGGGACCCCGAAAACGGGTTTTCGCGCGCCCCTCCCCCCTAAAATTTTCCCGGCAACCGTTTGCTGGACCGTCGAAACGCGCTGGACCCCATTATAATTTTTTACTTTTTTAAAAAGCGTAAATTTCAACCAAAATTTGTGATAAAAACCACATTTTTCTCAAAACCTCAACATTTCGGAGTTTTACGCAAAAAAATGAAATTAAAACACTTTCGCCCTCTGCGGGTCGAAAATGGCCGGTTTTGACCTTTAAATTTTACTTTTTTGGAAGAAAAATATCGATGAATCGAGGTATTTGAGCGGTTTTCAATTTTAACTTTTACTTTTTTTGGATTAAAAATCAAGTCGAAAACCGGTATGTGAGCTTATTTCAATTTTAACTTTTACTCTTTTATCGGAGTGAAACGCAAACGTCGAAGTGCGGAAAAGCGCTCTAATTTCAATAAAAATTTTTACTTTTTTTCAACAAAAGTGGACGTTAGAAATGCCGAAGCTCGATTTTTACTTTTTTTCAGGGTCAAAATTTGCTACAAAAATGACTTCTCACTCTCAAAACCGGTGTTTTCGCACTCCCACGGGACCCCGAAAACGGGTTTTCGCGCGCCCCTCCCCCCTAAAATTTTCCCGGCAACCGTTTGCTGGACCGTCGAAACGCGCTGGACCCCATTATAATTTTTTACTTTTTTAAAAAGCGTAAATTTTTAGTGTAATGTAAATCTACAAATATAAACTAAAAAGTTAACCAGATCAAAACAAAGCTATTAACATATTTAAAACATAAACAATTTTATAAATACTGTAGACTTCCTCTTCAGTTCGCACTTTGAAAAAAATCAAAAAGTTTAAACTCAAAAATTGTTACCATTTTTTATACAAAATGATAAACTTAAATATGTTATATGCAATAACGTTATGAATAAACATGAAATCAACTAAAATATAAAACAAACATTCATAAAAAAAAAAGATCTATATAAGCTATTAAATATTGTGTATTTTCTTTTTATTAATACTTAGTTAGTAATAGACTTTATTTAAGTTAAATTTAAGAAAATGTAAATTTGCACTTTTTTTTTGGTTAAAAATTGCGAACTCAAGAGGAAGTCTACCGTAATTAATATTTATTAGGAATTATGCAAACATGTTATAGAATAAATAACTTAGAATAATTTTTAATATAAAAAGACTACTTAAATACAATACAAACTAGGTTAAATAAAAAGTATTTTAAAAGATCAAATAAATAAAAGAAACTTTCATAAAATAATGTCTGCTACTGAATTCTAATATAATGCGAATGATGAGGTTCATTAATGCTTGCAAATTTTTCTAATCTGATTCTAAATCAGTCAAATAAAGCCTCAAGTCACCTCCTTTACAAATATCTAGATTAGATATTTTGCTCAAGATAATTAAACTAAAAGCTTTCTCAACAACATAGCTAGAAGGATTAACTATACACAACAATCTAAATGCCTCTCAAATGATTGGATACTTTTGCCTTAGTTTTTGTTGAGTCCAAAAGCTTTTATATCGTTCTTTGGAAAAAATTACTTTAAGTTCAAGGCCAGTTTGTAAGTCTGTAAGTTTGTAAGGTTTTCTGTTAGTCGTTTACTTCAAAAAGATCTGCCACGAAAAGGATATATATTTTTATCTACATGATAGCTTTTTTGTGTCAAATAGAAATTTTACTACTTAATATGTTGAAATTCTTAAAAGTTCCAGATTTTTAGATTTTTTTTTGCTTAAATTGTCAAATTCCAGGTTTATAGGTAAATTGGCAACCCTGTATATTTTTATTTCTTAGTCTAACTTAATGACTTTTCAAAAAACAATTGGAAGTATCATGAGGTTTAGTTAATACAGAAAACATAGATTTTTACAAACCATTTATGATCCTAAATAACATATATTTTAGGTTAAAAAATAGGGAGAGGAATTCCGATCGTCTATGATCTATGTAATTGTTGAATAAGAAAACATATGTAATTAACATGAAAGTAGGAGCCACAAGTACTTGATTTTTTTCTCTATATTTTACATAAACACAATAAACTTTTTTGTTTAAGTTTTACCTCAGGGTCAAATATTTAATAGCAAGTTAAAATTAGTAAAATAGCAAGATAAAAAGAAAAATTTTTTTTGACAACCCAATTTTTTAAAATCGCCCCCTTTTCGCCCCCTTACTAGTTATCGCCCACCCTTTCGCCCCCTTATTAATTATCGCCCCCCGAATTACTAAAATCGCCCCCAGGGGGGCGATATCGCCCACTTTGGGAAACCCTGTTGTAGATCAACAATTTATCAATTCAACAGTATCATATTGTTTTTATAAAGCTTTCTAATACAACTTATATTTTATTAAATTCCATAACAACTTATTAAATAATTAAGTCATGCATTTAAAAAAACATTTATTGTACAATTTCATGGTTAAACTTAACAAACATTTCGAAACAAACCTTTACAGTATGGAAAACCGCTTGAGCAACCAGTAACAATTTATTGATGGTGTAGATCTCCACGAACTGTTTCAGTTTATCACGTCAACTCGAAAAGCTCCAAGTTTACTTCGGGTATGTTGATATCAAAAGGTGCTACTTCCGGTCAACGTGTACTAAGAAAAGAAGAAAAATTGCACGTTTTAGCAGAAAAGATGTTCAAAAAACTAGTTCACCAGAAAACCTTAAATGTGAAGTATACTGCAAAAAAACAGTCGATGAGCGTTATAATTAAACAGAAATTGTTTTTAGATAATTTAGATGATTTATGTGTTTGTTTTAAAAACTTTAAAACAACTGTATTAATTCGTCTCGTTTTTATTATTTTTATTTCTTTTAAATTTCCTAAAATACAACTCTGTGTAATGAGATAAAATATTTTGTCAATCCCCTATAAATAAAAGGTTGTTGTTGCTCTTAATAGCTAGAGAGAGTGTTGAGTTATTAAACTGTTCGAATCGTATTCTATTATCAGTTATTATCTTAAATTATTGCCTAACATAAAATAATGTGAATAAAAATTAATTAATAAGGTAAATAAGTAGTTATTCTTCATTTAAAAAATAATAATTTGTTTATACTTAAGTGTACAGTATACAGGGTTGCCACTTGTTTTTTCAAAAAATGTCCAGGTTTTCTGAATTTCTTCCAGGTTTTTAAAAGTACACATTTTTATAGTTTGAATAAAACAGTTTTATGTTAGTAACAAAGAAGTAAAAAGTAACACTATAAACTTTATTTTTAATTGATTGTATGAAGCCAATTTTAGTTGCTATATCTATTTAATATACTATACAACATAATACAGTTATTTATACACAAAATGCTGAAATACAATAAAAAAAAGTATTAAGAATCATAAAATAAAACAGTTTACAAAAGTGCCAGGCTTGGTTTAGGTAAAGTAATATATTTTAAAGTAAAAAAGATAGATATTGTATTTTAAATAAAACATACCAACTATAGACAAGAAAATTTTATGTATAAAATAGTTTACTGTCAGTTTTTTGTGTCTATCTTCATTAAAACTTTAAAACAAACCATTTTAGAAAACCTCCTTGAGCACCAGTAATGACATGTTTGATATGTGTCTCTCAAAGAGCTTATTCAGTGAGCTTTACTTGCTGGTTTTATATGGTTGTTTATCCATGTCCTAAGTAAAATAGTGTTTATATTAGATTGCTTTTGGTCTTAATGTTATAGAAATGAGTACTAATTACAAAGTTTTTAAATAATTTAAGCTTTGTCTACCATATACATTTTGTCTATAAACTATCTAATGATTATCTCAAAACTATTACTCTTTTATAAAAGCAATGCATAGACTTATTAAATTTATTGGAGTTTAATAAATGAAAATATATCAATTAATGTAATAAGAGTTGATCTAATTATCATGTTTCAAAATAAACTTAAACTGTGTGGCAATTTTATATTTGTACGTAATTTGAATTATATGTTTGTACATTTAGTAATTAACAATTGTAAAAGTTTATTTCATTGAATCAACTGACAATATTTTTATCTCAAATGAAATTTCAACTTTGTTATAGTGCTAAAAAATAACTGGCTGCTTATAAGAGTTAGATTTAATGTGTGATTAATGAGTTAATTTTATTAAAAAGATAATAACTTGTTTCTTATAAACTAACAAGTATTATGTCAACATTTTGATGCCAAATATTTAGTTTAAAGATTTTAGTCCACAAAAAACAAATATAGTTTACAAAAGTTATTCTGTTAGAAGTAGTTAAAAACAACAGAAGTTATTTTAAAAAGTTAGGAAAGTCTAAGGACAGAATAACAATTTAAAACAAAGTCAGCAACTACAAATTCTTTGAGCTTTTTATACAATGACAATTTTCATATTTTATAACTTTATGTTCTGCTGTACATATGCTTATTAGTAAACATGATTAAATTAAACTTTCTTCTATGAAAAAAAGAATATTAAAAAATAAATAGTTCAAAGAGAAGCTATGTATGGTATACATAAATCTTGTCTTTGAAAATTTATAAACTTTACAGTAAGCTTTAAATCAGGGTTTCCCAAAGTGGGCAAAGTGGCCCCCAAGGGGACCATGAGGCCATAATTTGAAACTTACACTAGATATTCTTGAGTTGCAGATGAAAAGAAAAAAAAAAGATCTTCGGTGTTTTTTATCGTAGTTTATGAGTAATCTTGTTCAAGGGGGTAATGGCGTTTTCAATTTCTTTAAATTTGCAAAATGGTAGTTATTAATCAATATTGAATAAAAGATGTATCTAACATTTGTAAACTCTATGGCACTATAAACAATAAAAAATGATAATAATTGTATCATATTTATAAACTATTTTAATGGGTAAATAATTATGAAACTAACATAGCTTAAACTTTGACTAGAACTAACCATTGCCAATCTTTAAACTCAAAAAAATTGTCCTGAGTGACTAAAAACTATCTTGAATGACCTTAAACTGTCTTGAGTCATGCTGACTTTTTTTTTATTTTAAAAAAGATTAAATAAGTTATAATATTTTTTTCAAACTTTCTTAAAACAGCCTATATAATTTGTAATTAAAGTTTTTAAGTAGTTTAATTATTTTAAACAGAAAATTTATTTCTTAATTGTATTTTCTGGTTGATTTTATCAAAAAAAACTAGTGAGCTACTAAGCTATAAGTAATATTTTTTTATAACTTGGTTATAATATCTAGATTGTTCTAAAAAATACCAGTTGGTTAACCTCTTAACACTTTGAACTTACTTTTGATATATATTTGATTAAATTTGAAAGAATTTAACTGGTAAGTTATGAAATGAATAAACTATTTCAAACTTAATTTGTATAATTAAAAAATTTATTGAATTATAATTTATTAACTTTTAAACTTTTTATTTTAATGTTCCGAAAACTATTTTTTTTTATTATCATAATAATACTAAAGTTCAAGATGTCGTTAAAAAACATTTGTTCTTAGCTTTTATACACCTTTGTCTAACCTACTATAACAAAAATATAATAAAAGTGATGTTATATGTACTTAATCCACTTCAATTAATAATTACAAGGAACACATATCCTTACTCATAATAACTAATATTAAGAAATTAATTGAAGTTGAAATTTTTGTTACAAAAATGTTAAATTTAGAGACTAACTTAAATGTAAAGAGAAGAAATTAAATTTTACAAAACTTATGTAGGACCTAACGTGCCTACATAACTTTTTTAGCTAAACATTAATAATTAATATATAATAATTAGTATTTTTTTAAAGGACTACATTTTAGTTTAAGACATAAAAACAATTATATATTAAACAATAGTATTTAAGATTTAGTAAACTAAACAATAAAACTGAAAATTTTTACTGATTAAGAATTAGATACAGGGTTTCCAAATGTTTTTCAAAAATTTCTTCCAAGGTTTTCAAAAGTACAATATTTTGGATGTATTCTTTAACATATATAACTAATTCAAAGGTAAAAATCTGTTGTAAATAACATAACAACATTGAAAAGATACTGTAAACCTACTCTAAATGTGTTTCTAAATAAAAAAAAAAATTATGATAACAAAAAAATATCAATATGATAGATATTTTGTATCAAAACAAAATTTCATTACTTAAGATTTAAAAGTTACTTTAATTTCTAGGTCTTTTCAGGTTTTTTGCTAGTCTTAGTTGTTGTAAAATATGGAAAAATTAAAAAGTTATTAACTAAATAAGGTTTTAAATAACTTAATACAAAAGAACAGTCTGAGTTGCATTAGGTTAGTCTAATTTTAACTAGATTTATATAAAATTTAAAAAAAAAACACAGTTTAAAGTCTAAATAAAAGTAATTTTACTAACCAAAGTTAAATACCAAATTATCAATTTTAAGAACTGATGAAATTTTAATTTTTAAGCAAGATCAAGATTTCTTTAACTATCATAAATTCAATAAAAATATCTAAACTAGCTAGAAATTTGCAAAAAAAAAAACATTTTTAGTTAGTCTGAGTTTTTTTATTATCATATTGAATTAGTCTTTATTAGCTCAAGTAAAAAAAAAATCAATTAGTTATCCTGAGTAGCTGGAATGTGTGGTGTTCCCGTTAAACAAACCCTTAGTGACTTAACATTTATAAAACATCACAAATTCAAGTAATCATGAATTAAAACAAAAAATGTGGACACACCCTAAAACTCAAATCCCCAAGCAAATGTTTATCAACTAGACTAAATGTGATAATAAGTATTCTATCTACTATAGATGGTTTATATAAATTTTAATGGTCTGTTATATATTACCATGGTTGCCACTGATCAAGATGAGAAAAATTTCCTGACTTTTTCCTGATCTATAACCAAAATTTTCCTGACTTTTTTAAATCAGTTTTACTTCTTTAAATTGTTCACATAGTTTAATAAAAAACTACCCAAACTATTAAACATAAGGCCTTAAATTAAAAATCAATTAAAAAAGAATATACTTAAGTAACTGTAAATAAAGACATAAAAAAATAGACATCTGTTATATAAAATATTTCATCTTATCATTTAATATAAGATTTGTAACAAATAAATATACTCTTATATACTTTAAAAACTTAAGTTACTCTAAAAAACAAAATAATAAGTAAACTTAATCTTGGCATATACCTCTCTTATAACTTAATTTATAAACTTAAACAACTTTGAAAACATTATAAAGAGGTAAAGTATACACATTACCTTATTACATAAATTACTAAACTCAATTATTTAAACAAAATTTTATTCTAAAATTATGCTAGATAAACTTTTGTGTATATATTACAGTTTCACTTGGGAATTGTGCTTGCTACAGATCATCAATACTAAAAAGCTTACAAAGTCTGCTTGTTTAAGTATGGTACTTGTTCAATATGTTAATAGAAATTTTTTGCAGTTTTATAAAGGAAATTTTACTAATTTATACCAGGTGAAGGCATTGGAAATAATTTGAATATTTTTGTAAGTTTCTAAGAAAATTTTGGATTTTTTTTCTGACTTTGAAGGACTTTTAATTAATTTTTACCATTTGAAGGTTTTGGAAAACAAGGAATTTTGTGAATTTAAACTGACAAAATCTGACTTATTTTAAATTTTATCAAATTTGCTGACTTTTTCTGACTTTGTCATTTTTTTAAATTTTTACTGAATTTTCCTGATTTCCAGACTTCTCTTGACCGAGTGGCAACCCTGTATAAAATAGTAGTAACATATTACCCTCTTAGACTAATAAGTAATTATTTAATATATTTAAACTGATAGAAAATATAAAATATAATCAATTTTGACAACAATTCTTATGAACTTTTGTCTTCATGAATTAAATAGTATAACTAATAACTAAAAAATACTTAAAGTCCAAAGGGTAATGTAAAAGATCTATACCAGGTTTTCCCTAAGTGGGCCATGACAGATACTCAGGGGGCAACGAGCAGCAAAGAGGAAGAGGGGGGCCATGAGGCCATAATTTAAAACTTACACTAGATATTCTTGAGTTGCAAATGAAAAGAAAAAAAAAGATTTATGTGTATTTTATGAGTAATCTTGTTGAAGGGGGCCATTGCTTTTTCAATTTCTTTAAAGGGGGCCATTTGCAAAAGAAAATTGGGAAACCCTGATCTATACCATTTCCATATTAACAAAAACAAGAGCTCCACATTATTTGTATAAAATGAGTGTTGTTTCTACATAAAAAGTGTATTGTTACAATGTAAACAAAATCCATTTTGTGTTTAGCATCCATGTAAACAAAACTGCAATTTGATTAAATATCAGGGACTGAATATTTGAAATCGTTTACTATATTTTAGGTAAAAGTAAATTTTAGAATTTAAGTATACATATTTAAACAAAATCACTTTAAACTTATATTGAAAGTAACAAAACTATTCAATTGAATTATTTATATTAAACGTAAATTTAAGTGCAAAAATAGTGTTTAAAACTAATAATTTATAATGTAAATTTAGAATATAAAAGTTTGCTTTAAGATTATCACAACATAATATTCTATAATAAACTTAGTGAGTTGAAAAAAACCAATACTTTGAAGTTAAAACTAATAGAATATTTAAAACTGATGTATATTTATAATTCATGAAATTTTTAGTTTATTTGAATAAACATAAAACAGTTGTCATTTTTTATATTTGTTGACACGCAACATTATATTTATTTAACTTATGATGTTTTAAACATGTATGTTTCTTTTATTTAAACGAACGTACTATAAATGTTAAATTAACTTTACGTTAAAATTCTTAAAACATGATAATTTTGGTACAAACCAAATTCTTTTAAAAGTCAATAGAAAATTTTTGAAGTAAATACAGAGATACTAGTAAAATTAATTAACCTTTTTTTTTATTGAAAATTTTAAGCTTAACTTTCCTTATTCATCAAGGTAGCTCAATAAGAAGATAAAATCACTTTAATTTTTAAAACTTTAACACTTTTGCAAACAACGTTTTAAAGATATTATGTGATGTTTAAAAACTGTTTTACGGTTTTATTTGAAAGAATAACTTAGTATTCAAGAAATTTTTAAAACGAAATTGTTTAAAACTAAAATGCTTTTACCAGTTAAAAATTACAGTTATAGAATGTTAACTATTTAAAGTTCTTCCTTTTAATATAATGCTAAAGTTTATAGTTTGATCAGTATTAGTTTTAAAAGGTTGGTCTTATTTTATATATCAACAAATTTAATTTAAATTATTTAGTAAAAAGCTTTGAAATGTTTTAAAATATCAGATGTTATTATAGTAAAGGATAAAAATAAAATTACGCACACTTTTAAGTTTTTTATAGAACTACCTCTTAGTAATCAAATCAAATGTTTAAACTATTGATTTTTCTTTAAAAATGTACAGCATTGAAGTATTATCAAAAAACTTTGTAAATTTTAAGTTCAAAGGTGAATAAAAAACTACTTTGAATTACAAAGCATATCAATTAAAACTGAAAACTACTACAAGCTTCAATTTATGTTTAATATCAAAGTTTGTTGAAGTTTAAGATATTGATATACATTTTAATCTAACCAAACCATTAACAACATTTACTAAGAATTTGTAAGTTTAAATTCTAAAGATATTTAACTTAAGGAATATAAAAACTGTTTAAAAAAAAAGTTTTTTACTTCATTATGTTAAAACAAAAGTTATGATCTAGTTGAAAAAGAATAGATAAAACTAGTTTATAAATTTATCTACGATAATAATTTTAAATAAGCTAAGTAAATTTAACAATATAGAATAACATTAGCAGTAACTTAAAATAACAGAAATTTTTTAAAGCTAAAAGATGTCAATTATACAAAACGAACTATGAATGTAAAAAGTTAAATATTGAAAATAAAGTCTGCTGCCAACAAGACTTGGTTTCACGATCTCTGATTTATGAGCCTAATGCTTTTTCCAATACTTTACGTGATATGTTAGTTACGCACTGTCAAGAAGTACTATAAACCTTAAGACATCATTTTAATTACATTTTCAGATTAACTTTAATTGAACTATTACATTTGATTGGTGTAAAAATAAGTAATTAAACGTTGATACTTTTATCTAAATCTGTATAATTAAGAGAATATAAGAAGTTATTAACTAGATTGTTACATATCAATTTAGTCATACTAGTTAAACTTATTTACAAGTTTACAAAAGTTATAACTAGTTAATTAATTCGAAATTATAAACAGCAACAAAGGAATATATATAAAAAAAACTTTTTTTTTTTTAACTCATTTTAAAATATTTTTTTATTTTAACTTTAATAAAATTTTGACATATCAATAGTGTTTCTATATATTAAACTTAAAAATTTAACTTTTAGTTAAAAATAGGTTTCACTTGTGTGCTTTAATCATTAACATCCATCTGATAAAATTTATTCATAACTGTTAGCGTAAATTTAATTGACTGAGTTCTTTAAACGTAAAAAATAAAAAAAACTTTAAAACCATTAAACTAATTGAGTTTAGTCCCTGCTCTTTTTCATTGTATACAATTTAATGAGCTTGTGCCATAATTAAAATTATGAATTGATAGAAAACAATACCAAAATATTACTTGATTAACAAACTCTTAGTTTAATTTATAAACATATGAAACAGTTGTTGTTTTTCAAAAAATACTTTACATGACATTATAAGCTTTCAATAAAACCAGTTTGCAAAACTTTAATAAGTATAAGTCTAAAAACAAAAAATCTCGTTATTTTCGGTAATTATATATATTAATGAAGAAATTTTAATAAATGAAAATCTAAGCTGTCCACTTTTTAAACGTATGGAAACAGTTCGTTAGACTTTAAATCTACGTGAGTTATTTTTTTCAAATACTAAGTTTGTTAATAATTAGTACATCGAAACCAGTAAAAAATGACAAATATGGCTCAACTTTAGCAATTTATTTTCTGACTTAATGTCTGCAAAACTTTAAAATACATTGGCTTTTATAAACTCTTAAAAAGTCTTTAAATAATTAAGTTTACATAACTACAGTTTATTCAAATAAAAACTCGTTGTTAGTAACCAAAAAAAATTGGCCCAGTATTATTTTAAACAACTAAAGTATCTTTCTGAAACGCAGCTGTTATTTTTCTTAAAAGGTGGATTTTAATAATTTTCCATAGAAACTTGACAGAAAAAAAAACTCTATTCGTAAGTTACAAAAAGTTTACAAGCAAGTTTTATCAATACAAAAATTTTTAATTACAGCTTCAAATAAAACAATAATATTCAAAAAAACTCTTAAAATTATGAAGGCATAATTTTTTGAACCAAACAAAGTTAAACTTTAAATATAACTTCCACTTTACGTAGAAACTCTTTACTTTTTTAGGCTGTGACCATACTTGCCATTATTATATTTACGCAGTTTAACTTTCCATTTACATAAGCACAAAAAAAAAAACGCTATAAAATATGGCAATTGTGGCGAGGACTTGCTTGGTTTACGTTTTTTAATGTTAAACAGTTTTTATATAAATTACATAGTTGTTATTTCATTAAATCTAAAAAAAACGTATAGTTAAGTTTAAAGTTCTGAACGTTCTTTAAATAATATTATTTTAATGTTGTAAAGTTTTATATTTTTATAACGAAAAAACTAATTGTTAAACATATTAGAGAGTAAAGACTCGCATTTGTTAGTATTTTAAAAAACAGATAAAAAAAACTTTTGTTTATATAGTTTAGAATATGTAATTTTTCTTATTATATGTTTTAAGCAGGTAGCTGAGTCGTTAAGGAGGTCCAACTTTTAAAACTTTTTACTTATTTGAAATAATACAATATTGTCAATTTTCCTAGTTTTTATTCAAAGTGTGAGATTTAAATAGCTTATTATAATTACACTCATTAAAGGTACTTTTACTTTTCGTAAAAAAATCTAAAAGAAATTAAAAACTTTACGGAAATGTTGAACTTAAGTTTTTAAGACTTCTAAAATTAATAGGGGTACAATTATACTTGTTTAACTTATGGTAAACTGTTTAAAATAGACTTTATATTTAATTACTTTAATTTAATTTTTATCGATTTTATATATAGGAAAAAAAGCTTTTTACTCAAATAATTGTTTAATAAAAAAAATCATGTTAACGATAAAGAAGTATACAGAGTAAGATATATGTTTTTTATATAAAGTACCAGATTCAGATGGTAAATTTAACTTTTGTTGGAATACATAGTTTAGTAACTTAAATTAGTTTGATAAATATCAGGATTATACTTTTATCAAAATTCTATTGAGTATTATGTTAAGCTCAAAACAAATGTTTAAGTTTTGTAAAGTTGTCTATAAGCATTTAACTTTAGCTACGATTTTTTTTTAACCTACTATGACTAATCCCTGGTTAACAAAATACTTTGTATAAAATATTTTGTGGTAACCTGTTTGTTGTATTACTGCGCATGCTCAGAAATACAACATAACATTCACTTAAAACTGTTACACAGAAATACACTGCAAAGTCAATGTAAGGTAAGTAATGGTATTGTCATTATTTATAAAATTTCTAATGAAATAACTTGAAATTAACATATATTCAAGATTTTACAATAATTTGTGTACAACACACTCTACACAATAAACTGATTTTTTAAGTTGTTTAGTTTACATTCATTTTTAAACCAAAGTAAATAAAACTATTTTTTTTAAATCATTGTATAGTACTCATTGTACTTACCATGTAAATATATTTTTAAATATAGTAGTTTATTTAAATTAAAACTATTATTGTGATTCACCTTTATATTCAACTTAAACTAAAATTAACATATATGTTAAGATAGTTATTGACAGTGAAGTGGAATTTAGTTATTATAAGTAAATATAATAATGGTTTAATTCAAAACTTTGATAGTGTTTAAAATGAAAACTATAACAAAGTATTATTATTTATAAAATTTCTAATGAAATAACTTGAAATTAACATATATTTAAGATTTTACAATAATTTGTGTACAACACACTCTACACAATAAACTGATTTTTTAAGTTGTTTAGTTTACATTCATTTTTAAACCAAAGTAAATAAAACTATTTTTTTTAAATCATTGTATAGTACTCATTGTACTTACCATGTAAATATGTTGTTAAATATAGTAGTTTATTTAAATTAAAACTATTATTGTGATTCACCTTTATATTCAACTTAAACTAAAATTAACATATATGTTAAGATAGTTATTGACAGTGAAGTGGAATTTAGTTATTATAAGTAAATATAATAATGGTTTAATTCAAAACTTTGATAGTGTTTAAAATGAAAACTATAACAAAGTAGGTTTTTTAACAAATTTCAGTTTGTTGTTTTTCACTAATTGATAAACTTTGAGTTTTACATACTCAAGAATTAAATGTGTTTCTTCAACAACAAGATTGCTATGGAAATATCATTACATAAAAAAATAATTAAAAATTAATATGATATTTTAGTAAATGTTTACATCTGGACTTTTAGTTTATAAATGGTAATAATTAATAAAATTATTAACAATTATTAGTAATATAACAGCAAAGAATGACAACAACAATAACTATTAAAATTTTAATTTGATAAAAAAAAATCTTAATTTTGAGCTGATCTATTCTAATTAAGAGTTAAATATATTGTAGTTTACATTAATTCAATAATTCTTAAAAATGGTTACATGATAAGGAGGAATTTTATTAATAAAATATGTCAACACATTTTTTGTTAAATCCTGTAAAAGGGACCTGTAAAACATTTAATATTACTATACTGTTTTGACCATTGCTACTTTTTTTTAAGTCTTCATAAAGTCATAGAATTATGTTTTAAGCTAATCTTAAATTATTTTAGAATATATTATTATTTTAAATTTTAAGTTAGTTTGTCAGTGATAATAAAACGTTAATAATGGACTAGTAATTTTAATTTGTTCCAAAATAATGTTTTTTAATATAAATTTATGTCTCTAGTAAATTCATTGTGTAATACAATACTAAATACTAATTTAGCCCTAAATACAGGGTGGCTATTGTTGTTTTAGTGTTTTTCTCAAGGTTTTCAAAAGTTTTCTTGTTACTATTTAATTTAAATTTTAATATAACAAAAAGACTGACTTATAAAAAGATACAATAATAGTGGTTAAAGTGTGTTTAATAATAAGTAAAGTTTTAAATGTTATGCAATCTTTTGTGTATTTCAATTTATTCAAAAATTTATTAGTTTCCTAGTACAATTGGTCAAGAAACAAGATTTTTAGGTTTATTGTGGATTTTGATTTAATATTAAAGTCTTCCCAGATTCTTTTTGCCTAACTTATAAAATTTTATTTTATTCCAGGCTAATGGCCACCTTGTAAACATAATCTGCAAGTTATTTTGCTTTTTGAAAATATTTTAGTTAAAAAGAACAAACTTATATCAGTCAAACTTTTTTAAATTGGTAGCAAAAATAAAATATGGCTGCCACATATTTATACCATCAAGGGTTATTATCTATAATCTCAGGCTTACTATCTTATAAATGTTTTGTAAAAAATAATTACTAAGTGAATATTTTTGATTTCTCAAGCTACCAATACTTTAGTAATTATATCCATTTAAATCTCTAATAGGTTGCCACATTACCTAGATTTCTTTAAATCCTGGAATTTTATACTTTCAAAAAAATAAAATGTTAAAAACTAATTTACAAAAACCTGAGATATTGAAATAAAAGCTACATAAGAAATAACTTTTATATACATCAAAAATATTTTTGAGTTTAAGTTATTACCAAGTTAATTTAAAATAGTATCGTACATATTCATTAATTTTACAATAACTAAAATAATTCTTTACCTTTAAAATTTATTTTCTACTTCAAAGAGGTAGAAAACCTAAAAAAGAATAAACTTCTAAAAATCCAGTAGCCATTCTTGTTGACTATATGAACTACTTCTTAATATCCAAACCCATCTGAAAGTTTAGCCAAAAAGGGCCAATATTGTCAGCATCAACAAATGCTAAAATATATCAACAATAATATAAGTTCAGAATTCTCAGTCAAGAGTAAAAAGTACATAATTTTACTAAAACATATGTATATCAAAGATATGTGGATTATAAAAGTAAAATTCATGTTTAAAAATTCAAAAATAATAATAGTGAAAACTTTTTATTGAAACCTATATTTTTGCTTAGAACATCATAAGTTTGATCTCAAAAATTATGTCAATTAATTTACACTTTTTCAGTCAAATATTTATTAAATTTTAAACAATTTGTAAGAATCGGATTTTTTGTTCTGAAGATTTGTTGTATAAGAAGTAAAAAAAATAAAATCAGTTGTTTTTGGAAAATTTAATTTTTACAACTTATTTATTATAGCCAAAATGAAAATTTCTTAAAACTTGAAAAATTAGCATTAAAAATTTGGTGGAGATAGAATTTTAGTAATTTATTTCTAAAGTCTGAGAAAATTGGTCATGTAAATATTTCTCTAATACATTCAAATATTTCAACTGTCAAAACTGGTTTTATCTCATATTTGGTGTACCCTGATAGTGTAGGGGACTACTTTTTTTTTACAAATATTAAAGCCATAGGAGGTAAACACTTATTTAAAAAAAAAGAAAATTGGGCTTTTATATGAAAGCTATAATTACAAACTATAAACCAGTATTTATAAAATTTAAAATTATCATTTTATTTGAGATATTTTATTTAATATAAAAAGTTTCCAATACTAATGTGTGGACCACAAGTTTTTTGGGGTCAATTTTCTTGGAAATTTTAAATATCTCCAAAAATCTATCTCTTCAATTTTCAAGCAATCTTCTTCAAATTTTGAGGTAATGTTTCTTACAATAAAAAAAAAAAAAAAACTTAAAAATTTTTGATAATTTGAAAAAATTAAAAATTTTATAACAAATAAAATTTTTTTTTTTTCAAAAAAAGTTTATTTCTATTTAATTTTTTTTAAATTCACAAGTAATGTTTTTTTGTTATTTTATAAAGATTAGACTGTGAAAAAGTGAAGAGGATTGCTTGAAAAATTGCTTGAAAAGTTTAAACAAAATAGTCTTTTTTTGCTGTTTTAAATTTCCCTTTCCATAGGGAACCTATTATGTGGCCCGACTTCGACTGGTCATATCTCAAAAAATAATTCGAATTTTTTTAAATGATAAAAAGCATCTTGAAGCCTAGAAACAACTCTATAAATTAAGATCAACTTGTAAAAAACATGGCTTATTCCCCTTATGGCCTTAATATTTATCTTTTTGTTAGTTTAACATAGTTAATTCTTAGAATTTAATGAGTCTACCAAGACTTAAAAATAAGCTAAGTTTTTATTTTTTAAAAACCTACGTAATTTACTATTTTTTTCAAATAAAAGCCAATTTTATGTTTCGTTTAAAATATGTTGGACTCATATATGGTCTTTAAATAAACTAAAGCAACTTTTGAGAGTTTAAGGGCATAGGGGGGTCCACCTTGATTTTTACAAGTTGATCTTATTTTATAGAATTTTATCTGAAATATCAGACATTTTTAACTGCTTGAAAAAATTTAAAGTATTTTTTGAGATATGAGCAATCAAAGTCGGTGACATCAATAGGTTCCTAATGGAAGGCACAAACTAAAAATTGAAAAAAAGACCATTTCATTAAAAATCTATCTCCTCCTTCATTTTTTAAACAATCTTCTTCAAATTTTTACAGAAAGTGTATTATTAAATTTTAAAAAGATTGAATGCAGGATTTTTTTTTTAATTTTGAAAAATAAAATTTTTATTAAAAAAAACCACCTATTTTTTTGTTTTTTTTATCTAAAATTTTTATATTTTAATATTTTCGAAATTTCAACATTCAAAGTCTTCTGAATTACAAAAGGAACATTTCCTGAAAACTTTTTATAGAAATTACAATATCTCAAAAGTTAAATAAGATTTTTAATTCTATAATAACTGGCTTGTAGCTTGTACTTAAAACTTTTATATAAGGTACAATGTTATTTTTAGTAAAAAAAAAAATGTTGGACCCCCCTATGCCCTTAAGTAATCAAAGCCACTTAGTTCCTTAGGTTTCACATTGAAGGCACAGACTAGAAAGCAAACAAAGGCTTCATTAAAATGTAATTTTACCTCAAATTTTAACTAATGTTCTTCAAGTTTTTACAATAAGTTCATGACTTATATTTAGATGACTTAATCATAAAAAATGTTTTTGATATAGAACTTTTACTCAAATCAAACACTGATTGCAACTAAAATTAATTAGTTTATCTACAATAAAGTATATTTTTTAAAAGAAATATAGTTCTTTTTTTAAAATAAATGCTTCATCAGAACTATATTGATTATATGTTTAACAAAAATAAAACTAACTTTGGCAAACCCTGGTCAGGATGTTGAAGCACTTACCATTACAACTTAAAACTGTCACATAGATTACAGACAAATATTAACTAAGAAGTTTTACCAACAGTGTTTTTTTACATCATAAAAATAGAATATAAATATAGAAGCATAAACACTTACATTCTGTGTTGATTACAGGTAGTCAATGAACAAAGATGTTTAACTAGCTGATGATTGTTGATGACACACGTGTGTTCAATGAAAAATTCCAGTGTTGCTACACACCTAAGGTTATTGTTGTTTTAATAAGTTAAGCTTAGTTTTGAAAGGTGTTAACATGTTATGAAATAATATTTTTAGTTTTCAAAATACTATACTGCTACAAACAGAAAAGTGATTATTTAAGTAACTGACTTTTCAATACAGTGTAATAAATTTAGTTCTAAAAATTTCATGTTAAAATATTTTAGGTTTATTGTTTTTAAATGATTTTAAAATGTTTTAACTTAATTTTATTTGTTGTACTTGTGAGAACACTTGCTATAGCAAAAAAAAAAAAGTCAGTTTAACTTTTTTTACTACTGAATATCTCTCTATTTACATAATAATTCTTGAACTGTAAAATTACCATAAATTAAAGTATACTTTATTTAACTTAAAGATTATTTTTAAAGTCGCATTCCAACTAAAAAATACTATAGAAATACATAAACTGATCTAGTATGTAGTTATACTTAATAATACATACCCTATTTACTAGTTTGTTATAATGTTTGAAATTAAAGGAAAATTAGTTGGATTGCTCATATGAAATATAGAAATTTATTGAATATATAATAGGTAATTTAGATACTTTTTAAGCCATTATCATTAATATAATAAATTAAAAGTGAATTTTTATTACACAAGATATTAAACACTCTTAATTGATTTTACCATTTTAATTTGTTATCCTTAGAAACTTAAGCAAAATAAATATATGTAAATTTAAAAGATAAGTTGCAACACGTCTGATTTACTTAAATTTAATAAATTATGTCTTTCATAGCTAGAAATTTCAAAGGATTCTTAAACAATATTCAATTTTATGTAGCAAATTATTAGATTATGTATGTTGAAAACTTTAATAATATTTTGGGGTGCACATGATTTAAATTCCAACAGTTCTAAGTGATACCTACAATTTTTTTTTGTTAGGAAAAAAATATTTATTAAAAAAATAATGAAATATTATTATATTTTAAAGCTAGTTTAGAAATATATCCAAAAATATTAATAAAGAATTAATGAATAAAAAGTTTGTAGTAAATTACATATTACGTTTTAGTTATGGTCCTTAAAAATTAAATTTCAAACTTTGAATTATTGAAATTTGAATTGTCTGAAATTAAATTGACATGTAACCAATGTTTTGTTTTACAAATTTTACAGGTAAGTCTTATTATTAATAAGCATTTTACTTAGTTTTATGGACCTATTTGTTGAATAATAATTTTTTTAGTGTACAACTAATTTTAGCATATTGATTGCATAAATGTTTTTTTTACAAGCTTACTTTCATAATTGCTCACTTAGCAAAAAAATTTAACACAATTACACCCTCTCTATTATATACTGCCTCTTTAAAGTTAACTACCTATTAATCTTTTTCAATAGTCACTGATTTACTAAAACTTCTAGAAAACGCTCCGTGCAAAAAAAAATGTAACAAATTTTAGAAAACTTGTGACCAAAAATTCTTAAAATCTTCTTTAAAATCCAAAAAGTTTTGTGACGAATTTTTTTAAACACTTTAATTGTCATTTCCTGAAAATTTTAGGTATTTATCTCTAAATACATAGCATGAGATAGACTTTCAGTGACTTTTATTTATACATTATTTTATCACACTATGGCTGTGTACGTTGTTTCACATTTAAAACAATTCTTTTTCGAATTTAGATCATTGAAAATATTTATTAATTGTTTATGAATTTTAACAACCACAAAACATTTGCAACAAAACAACCAGATTTTTTAAGAATGTTGTGTTAATACAATGTTTAATTTGTAAATGTACTTTGAGATAATTTTTTATTAGCAATTTTTTTTTTGTTACATTAAAATTTTTACTTATTAATATTCTAAAAATCAATTCAATATGATTAATCAAATTATACAATTATACAGTATCAATCATTAGCCATATATTATTTTTGATAAGTACACTTAATAACATTATTCTTACTGTAACTTGAAATTCTTTTTATTTTTTTTTTACATTTGTGTTCATTTAAATTTTTAAAGCAACATGCTTTGGTAGAATTTAATCAAACTTTAACCTGAACTTTAAGTATGACAAAATGTTTTACTTTATGAAATACTAAACGAAAATAAACATAAATGATAATTTTAATTTCATAAATTAATAAAAAATTATTTTCATTTATAAAAATGTATCTTTTTTTAATATGAAACTTAAGTAAACATAATTATGCTTTTAATATTTATTTGTGTTTTACTTTTTACGTATTTTTAATATAAGAACTACTTTTGTGAGAAAGAACAAAAAATAGACGAGGTTTATAAACTGACACAAAAAAAAAATTATACAAAAATTTCAGTACATTTTACAAGACAGCCCTTAAAATGGTAGACATTTGTTTAAAATTATAAAAATAAATATTGAGTTTCAGATAACTCTGTATTATTTTAATGTATGATTATCATACAAGTTATAATAAATATTTAATCTAGATATTGTTTATTGAACGAGAAAAAAAGACGCTAAAATTATTTGGTTGTAGGACGTGGTTCACGAAAAAACCTTTCGGTTATCGAGTCACACACCATTTGAATACAGTTCAACGTCTTGTCCAGGATATTTGTTGTAAGATTTAAGTTGTAATACTTACTTAAACAAATTATTTAATAAATGCGCATTAAGTTTTTTTGTTAGTTAACTAGTTTGTTGTACATATTACTATATTTGATAAAGTTCATAAAAAAAAACAGTTACAATAACCTCTCGCTTATTTACGCACATTGTGTCCACAGAAAAAATTCGTAAAGATATGAGAGATCGTAAAGATACGAGAGGTACCAAATATACTTACTATAATGACTGTTTTTTGATATTGCTTTTAGTTAAAAGCAGACTGGGGATTTTCCCACTTTTAACAATTTTTGTTTACTTAATTTATTAATATATATAAAACAAAAGATAAAACTATACATACAGTAAAAAAAAAGAATTTAAATTTATATAAAATAATAATGCTTGTAGAAAAATTTTACTAATTTTAATAATAAGAAGGTTTTACCTTTATTTATATGTGACTTATTTGGTACTTAACATTTATATTTTATTCTACTTAGCAAATTCAATTTATAATTAAGCATTTGTTTACAATTAATAAATGGTTTGGTGTCTATATTAAAATTTGTTTCTATAGCCTTTTACAAAAATAGGAATTTGGTGCTGTAATGGTTTTCTTCGTTTGTACAAAAATATTTAAAGTATAACAAAAATGTTAATACTGAGGTATAACTAAATGTTTATCAATTAGTCAAGAAACATAAGTTTACAAATTTTGTAGATATAGAGAGGTGATTTAGTATTTAAAAACATATTTTAAATTAAAAATATAGAATAACTTTAAATTTTGTAATATTGAAAAAAATTAAAATTTTTACTTTTTGAATTTATTAGAATTCTAAAATGCGTAACTAACGAGAGTGCGTAACGTCACGAGTGCGTAAAGATTTGAAAGGTTACTGTACTCATTTTTTTTTCCAGGTAAAAATGATATTTAATACAAAGAAAATTGTAGTTTACTTTGACTTTTGTTAGATTAAATTTAGTTTAAGTTTTTCAAACTTATTTAATTTGTTATTATTCTTTTTAGTCTTGAGCAGTCTACAACTGTTAAAACATATTTAAGTAAACAAAATACTTTATATAACAAAACAAGCTTAAAAGATAATAAATATAAAGTTTAGTTGCTAAAACTTGAAAATATGACACTCTCGACTTAATAAAAGAGGTTGTTACTTAGAAAAGTGTTAAGACATTGTTTTTTATTAGAATATGTTAAATATTTAAATTTCTATAGAACATAACTATTATACAACAAGTTACAGTAAAAATAAATAAAAATTAAACTTGTATAGATATAACTTTAACTTAGTATACAGATATAGATCAAATAGTAAAATAGTTTTGAAAAAAAGTAAACATTTCATTGGACATTTAGTTAAGAATTTTTATTAGATTTGTCTTTGAAAGAAACTATTAAGTATCCAAGA